>NC_071256.1:15935729-16235729 GCF_023375685.1 Ictalurus furcatus | reverse complement strand
CCTTTCATCTCCAGCCTGATTGCATCTAGATAACAGAGGGAATGGAGCACGCAGAGAAAATGTTTTTAGTCCCGCAGCACCAGTTGGACAAACTAAAGACCGGGACAGCACGCGAATCTATTCAACAAATCGTGGAGAATGATTTGGACATTGCTATAAGAAATATCTTGCACCGCTCTGACTTGGACAGTTATGAAAAAGCGAAGCTGTACACAAACGTTTTACAGCGCTTTTTAACAGTCGCTAGACAAGGGGACCGTGAAATCAGCACATTAACATTGACGACTATGCAGACTGAGCATCCTGAACAAGAAAAGCCGTCTGCGCCACCCGGCGTAAACCACCAGGACGGTTTAGATAACGTAGCGGCGGATATTTTGAAGAATATTCCGCAGAGGAGTGTAAAAAACGCTCGCTACATTTTAGATAAGATGTCTAAAATGAAAGATGTCACATCTTGGGACGATTCGGGGGAGTTTGTGTTTAAGGGTAGAACTATTCCCGGCTCACATATGCTCGATTTAGTTAAAGGCATCACGGATCCGCAAAAGATTTCCGATGCCCGAAGACCTGTCGGCTGGCTCGAATTTCTGGAGGCTTTTGCTACTTTAAACATACCATACTCAACGGTGCCAAACCATTATGTCAGACACGCAATTAAATCTTTCAAAACCAAATCGACTTCGCCTATAACCAATTCGTCTAAGAGGCGTAAAAAGCAGAAAATACTTCCGAGCACACCATCAGCAAAATCAAATTATTCAGATGGCCCTGTATTCAAATCACCCACTCTTGACACGAGTCAGTGGCTACGTTTTTAAACCATGAGTTTTCTTTTGTTTATGATCTTGTTATTATCTGTATTGCTGTATGTGGTGTTTGTATAACAATAATAATAATAATGATGTTAATAATAATAATAATAAAGAGTCAAAAAAGAAGAAGAAATCTCTTTTCTTTGTTTTTATTGAAAATATCTAGTGTTAGACATAAACATTTCACCTGTCTGAACACAACGAATACATTTGAAAACATTTTCATTACAAAGACCTTTTTTTAGTTTTAGTTTTTTCATAAATGCTGACACCATCTTGTCGTTTTTAATAAAATCGCCGGTATACATCTTCAGCACTCGGTCATAATCATGTCCCTTCACCATGTGATAGAGAAAAAACACACAATGCTGCCCGCAGGTCTCTGATGAAAAATCTTGGACTTGTACTGCTGAATGTTGAATCACTCTAGAATTTCGGTTTAAAAAGTTTTTGATATTCTGTGGAAAACGATTGTCATCTGGTTTATTACCAAAGCTGTCGAAAAAACAACCCACGCCGACCTCGTTTATGTAGATGGCTAGCCAGTGTTCACCCGGGAGTCCTGAAGGATGCGTGTTGATTATCACCATGGATGGTAATTTTCTCAAGGGGGCTTTTGGTAGGTGGTCACACGGTAGTACGCCGAGAAAATGGGTGTTACACGAGATCTTATCCATTATTGCCGTAAGCTGGATGGTGTCCATTCTGCCTATTAATAGTAATCAACCAGGATCTGTCTGCGATTTGACACTTCGATGATGCTGTCAAATATGGCATAAACGATTAAGTTGATCGTTCGGGGTAGAGGTTGTCTAAAACGTGCTTCTAGCCTAATGTTCCCAGACTTGATAAGCGACACGTGTTGACTGCAGTCTTCGTCCGGCGTGAGATTAAACGCATAAAGGGTATACCCATGCAGAAAATCCTCCCTATCAATAGCTAGAGGTTGATTTTTAAGATGCTTTCCAGAAGCCAGCGCTAACTGGTAAAATTCGCGTACCGCAGAGCCACTTCCATATTCAGGCTGCAGAGGTTTAGCGGGGTGCTGTTGGCCGTCCAGATAAACTGCCAAAAATTCTAGGTCATAGTTTTTAAAGGCGAACGGATTTTTATCATACGAGCCTGTAAACGCATCATTATCAACCATAGCCAGAACAACGGATTTTGGTAGGGTTCCTAAGAACAAGTTTTCTTGATTACAAACACGTGAGCCTACAGGGATTGAGAAGTTTTTCACACACACCCTGTCGATGGGGTATTTGGCTGGCGTCGAGAGCAATGCTTGCGCGTGCCCCAATCTCACACCTGGTGATACCGACACTTTTTTCACAAACAGTGAAGCTGACACGATGTTTAGTTTATAGGCCACAGCGTCGTTCCTCATCAAACAGAATTCATCTTTCGCCCTCGTCATGCGAATTTTAATGTCCACGCCGTTAAGCATTAGTTTTTCTTGAAAGAATATGTCACTGTGAATGGGGGCCAGTAGTTCAACAACGTTGCTGGCGTTGGTAAATGCAGCTCGTTTGGTCAAACCTCTATTACCACCAGCGGGGTCCGTTACGTCCATGTGACCGGCCGTGTCTTTGTAAAAGAGCCCCGCTGAGAACAGCGTTTCAAGAGCGTCTTTTCCATAATTGGTGAGACACTCTATTATGCATCGATAAGGATATGTGTTGGAACTTTGTGATATGAGACGGTCTCCAAGCGACACGTCCACTTGTGAAAATATCGTAGATCCAGCATAGTTAATAAGCCCCACGGGGGCTCCGTCTGCTATGTCTGTGCCGTCTGCGTTAGTGATTTTGAGACGCAAAAAAACCAGGGTGTTGTTTAGGTCCACATAATCCTCTCCAGTCCCCGCTATAAAAAACTCCAGAGGTGATGTTTCTGATATTGCTGACAACGGTGGTACTTCTATATATGTATTTTTTTCAATAACGGTCTGTGTTAATGGTACTGTGAATAGGTCCAGCTCGGTTTTTAAACATTCTTCTGACATATTGTGTAGTAAAGACATGGTCTAAAATATTGTTTTAACACAGGTCTTTGGTCTTTTTGCTGTAGAGCTGGTTGGCGTCTTCTTGTGCTTGCGTTTTACAACTGACGATTTCTTGGTGTTATGTTTTCTTTTCTTCGTCGTTTGGCCACTCCTCCGAGTCCCTGGCGGTTTAGATGTTCTACTGCGAGCCATCACCATTAGTCCGGATCCATCTTGAGTGTTATTATTGTTGTTGTTATTATTATTAAACGTATGCGATAATGTATTGCTAACAACATCGCTTAGTATGTTTTTTGCTGCTGATTTAAGATGTGGTTTGGCTATGCTAAAACCGCGTTTTAGCAAAGGAATGGCCATTCTAAAGAGACCTCTAAACACACCCCCTAACCCGGCTCCGTACATAACTCCGCCCCCTGCATAACCGGGGAGCCCATTCCCCGCTTGATTCTGGTAATATTGGACATAACGCAAAGGGTCTGTGTGGTGATTGTTGAAATATGCCATTATGATTATTTTTTAAACAAATTGTTTCACAGGCCTAAAATGCAGCTTGGCACACACCTTCCCGTAACTGAAGCGCACGTCTCGATTTTGATCGTCTTTCACCTGTATGGTTATCTCACTGACGGACGATTTATTAACCGATACGTAGTGTGGGGTGTCGTATCTAACACTAACATTCTTGTGGTTCTCCCCCTCTATATGTACACATCTCAGTAGCGGCACGTAGAAATCCCCCACGGTCTGGTATTCTATGATATCGGTATAAATATACATACTGTAAAACCCCGCGTTAATATCAGCCTGAAAAGGTGCATAAGTCATGCCAGATCTTTCAACAGCATGGTCCGTAGTTTCAATAGCAACTCCCGGTTTTAATCCTAAAATGTTGGCCACCTTTCCATAAAATGTCAGCGATGTCTTCGGGGGGCCTTTGAGAAAAATTTTATTTTTAACATGGTCATAGCCGAGACTCGCACGTTGTGTGAGAGTCGCGTTGATCTCCCTGATCAAAAAAACGACGTCGTCATAATATCCAGTCTTTAACCTGTAAGATGCGTTTGATATATTGCCTTCAATATTATATTCGGTGACCCGATTCTCAGTCTTCGTTGTTTCACCATAGTTGAAAATGAACGTAGCATCTTCCTCATTAAATGTGTACCACGACAGCGGATATTCAAATTCGATTAACCCGACTTGCCATTCTCCTTTTAGATTGATAGTTTTTGATAATCGAGTTGTATAACACGAGATACTATTTTCCGGATAAACGGTCCTTGAGGCATTACAGGGAAGCGTTACATAAAAACCACCAGCAGTCATGGTTGGTTTTTACACGAATGTGTGCCATCTACGAGGTTTCGTCTGTTTTTATGGGTTCTGTACATCGACCAATTCTTTCTGGTCGATCCACGATGCGAATTTTGAGGGCCATCCGAGCCATCTAACCAAAACCATTGTTTTTCGACCTTGTTTTTTCTTGTCTAAAATTTTTTCCACTTTAAATGTTTTGTTTTTGTTCACAAATATTTTTTGTAATTCCTCTTCATAAAAAACACCATCGATGACATCGCCGTCATAATCACACAACCTATAGACGGGACGTTCGCGTGATATGCATTCTGTTATAGTGAAGAACTCGTGCGTGTAGTTTTCTTTATAACCTTTTGTGAACGGACCTCTTACTTTAGAAATTCTAACAATGTCGCCAACTTTATATTTAAATTTAGGGGTTGCGCCGGGGCCGTCTTTAGATCCATATAGGTTTTTATACACGGCAGATTCATTTTCTTTGGACACATCAATAGGTCTCATCTTAATGCTCCTGTGATAGCTGGCGTTGTATCCGTCCGTGATGTCTTGTAGAATATCGATATAGCGTTTGGAGTTTGTAGCAGTTAAATATCTCCACATCCGCCCTTTTAAGGTTCTATTAAACCGCTCGACGATGCACGCTTTTAAATCGGTGGCTGTTGCAAAATGTTGTATGTTGTACTTTTTTGTCATGCTTTGAAAATGTTTATTAAAAAATTCTTTCCCATTATCTGTCTGTAGTTTACGGGGCACCCTGCCCTCATCCAGTATAGATTGGAAAGCTTTAGACACCTCGACACCGGATTTGTTTTTTAAAACCCGAGTCCACGCATATTTACTAAACATGTCTATGCACGTCAACAGAAAATGAACGTTGTCGTTTTCCTTGGCGTATGCAGACATATCGACCAGATCTGCCTGAAACTGCATATCAATACCATAAACAAAAACACGATTTCTTTTGTATTTTAGCGGTGCAGTTCTGTGTAACGTGTAAGCATCCTCGCCGGCGAGCCAATCCGAAACTTGTTTATCTGTTAAACGAACCCCTGTTTCCTTTAAAACACCGTCTTTTAAACGTTTTTTACCACCAAAAGACCCCGCATTTGAAGGTGTGTAATAGACTTTTTTCAGGTCTGCTGTCATGTCTCCTGACATGTCGACACTTTAACAAGTACAAAAGAATAACACAGATGGTCTTAAACGTCTTGGTATTTATTTCAGTAAAAGATCATAAACGTTATCATACAACATCATTGAGGGAGTGTAGGAATTTTATACACATCACAATGTTTTTGTCAACCACATACGCTATAAATGCGTCTATTATTTCACAGACATCTGTCTGGTCATTTCTCGACAGCAGAATTTCACACACATCATACACATATGTACACATACATAAAATGTCTGCAATTCTAATACGTCTGCCACATTCAGTCACAATATCTAGTATTTTTGTGATAGAAACCAAAATCGGTTCGCATGCGTTAATACACATATGTACCAAAGCAGTCCAATCACACACCGTACCTCGCACAAGACACATCTGATTCACGAGATTTGTTAGACGTCTCGGGTCAACATCGCATCCGTTTACAACTACGGATACACCAACACGGTCCGTAAGGCATTTGTACAACAGACCGGACATCTCGCACCTAATACGGCGTTTAAGCAGACTCTTTGCTAATCCTGTAGCGCTGCACACATTCCCCATCTCAAACGGTTGGTGTGACTCCCTTCCAGCTGTCCACGGCGTCGTAGACGATCTGCTTGCTGCTGACATCCACAAGTTTCTCTCTGACCTCGTTAAGCCTTTGCACGATGTACACTTCGTCCCGCAGCTCGTGTAGAACGGCATCCACCGATCCTTGAATTCTCTGAGGGTTAACCCTCAAACCAAACCGACTCAAGGCTTGAGCGATGAAATGTTTAAGCCCAGGTTTGAGCAGATCACGCGATAGTTCCTCAAAGTATTTGTCAAAGAAATACGCGTCAGGTTCGAAGAGACAAGAGTGTCTAAGCTGACTCGGATGATCCACTTCGCACCCCAAACAGAGATCTTTCAGTTTTTTATTGATAACATGCTCCAGAAGGACCACGACTGTCGCTTTTATAATCTTGAACGCGTCAGATCGAATACAGCCGTCTGTGTCATCAACACCGATGTAGGCCGAGGCGCCAGTTAAAGAGCCGCTGATTCCGTACGGAGTTGTGAGGAAACTTAGGTTGTGATATCCTAATTCCTTGCAGAAATTATCCAACCACTTGTCGTATGTTTGCGGAGTGGATTCTAGCGTTGTCGCGTTGTCGTCGGGCAGAGCCGGCGCTGTCTCCGGGGTGTTGCTGTAGCAGGCGTATGTAGAATCTTGAGACATCTTCGTAATATGTGTTTAACTGTGACACAGGCCACCCCGTTTTAATCATCACAGCATGAGGGCGGTCTTAAGAGAGGATCTCCGGAGTTGGTAACGCCCTGCTCGGGGTTAAACGACAGCTCCTTTACAACCTCATCGCCCACACGAAGATTTTTTGACAAACTAATACATTGTTGTTTTTTTCTCGGAGCGAAAGTTAGCTCCTCAATCTTTTCCTCAGAGTCTCTTATAGGCGTGATGCAGAACCGTCTTCTAGAGATATTAGGAGTTCTCGGTGTAGCCATTGTAGCAGTTAGTTACAGACTGTCTTCTGTGTTTAACCATAATGTCTTAACAAGCTATTTAAAACCCATTAACACCCCCGCAGACACTCATTATCATAAACAATCTGTAGGATCACACCACGACCCCCCCTAGTCATAAAAAAGCTCTTTGGTCAGGAAGAAACAAAGAGCCATAAATTAAGCACTCCTAGAGAAACGTAGGCCTGACAAGGACGAGGCCATAAATTAGCCCTCTAGTTCTACCGCCGTGATTGACATTTTGACAGAACGTACTGGCTACGATGAAAACATGTGAATGGGTGTGTTTAGAGAGAGAGAGAGGCGTGTCTGAAAACGCGTATGTGTGGGCGGGGTTTAGCGAGAGTGAGGCGTCTCCGTTTAACTTCATTACTGCTTAACACAGCGACTGGAAGACATCTCTGGAAAATACTTCTCTCCTAGTTTAAACATTACGGAGATTCTTTTAGCCAGCACTTTAACATTTTTACCTCGTAAGGATCTTTGTTTAGAAGCCGTGTAATAGGTGCTATTCTTTTTAAACAGCTCTTTTAACCATTTTTACCTCCTAAAGTTTTTATGTGTTTTTTTTTTGGAAACCTAGTAATACGGATTCTTTTTAAACAGCTCTTTTGATCATTTTTTACATCCTAAAGGTTTGTGTTTAGAATGTATGTAATACAAACGATTATTTTAAACAGATTCTTTTTTAAACAGATTCTTTTTTTAAAAAAGACGCTTTAACTCCTAAACTTTTTATTCAAAGGTAAACCGGGAATCCCTAAAAAACATAATCAACAATGGTTTTCATTTATTTCACAAAACAAATATTCTACTCATATATGTACACATTCAAACATCATGCTTTTCTAACATTGTGTTTACACAAACGAAATAACGCCACAAAGTAACACAAACACAGCCCCATATTAAAAACATTATTTCTTTTCAGACGTATTTCAACCCACCAAAAACCAAACTCATTAACATAAACACCTTTTGTTGGGAGGGGGGCTATTCCCCCCAACACACACCTCTCCACAACACCCCCAGACACAAAGGAGCCAGATTGACCAGCTGATAAACTCCATAGGGTTACCCCCCTCACCACCCCTACAGACCTGCCAGTCAGGGAAGCACAGAGGGTCATAAATTATCACACACAACACTTTGATTGACAGTTTGACAGAAAGTGTATGATATAACTACTTACGTGTAGTAGTGCAAAATAGTCCATCAAATGTATTAGCAGGTGTAGCCTATACACGAGTCCACTATTGGTCATATCACTATTGAGAACATGCCCCAAATTCATTGCTTTAGTAGAATTTAATTGTAAGTGAAATGATACTCACATTGTAATGTCCTTAGTATTTGTTCAGTCTACACGTCCTCTAACACTCTGTTAAATGAATAAATGTAAATGTACTACAATGTAAATTTTGTTTTAAATCAATTAATTCAGAAATTACACACAATATTAAGTTGATGTAATTATCAACATTATTATGTCAACTCATCAAAATAATGTGTACAACTTTAAATATTTAATTAATTTAATAAATACACACTGTCCTACACATGTGTTTTCCCGGGGTGACAGTTCTGTAGATAGTGTAAATTTTAAATTTATGAGCTCTGGTGACAGTGTCTGAAGTGTGTGTGTATGTGGGTGTGTGGGTGTGCGTGCGTGTGTGTGTGTGTGTTAGAGAGAGAGAGAGAGAGAGAGAGAGAGTCATGTGTTTCTTGGGGGTTTGCTGACCAGAATGCTTACAGTGTGTTTATGTTAATGAATTAAGGGACGAGTCATGTGTTTCAGGGTTTAACGATCCCTACCAATGTGTACATTTGTGGTTTAAGTGAATCTTTGTTTCTGAAATTACTTCTGTGGTAATTATCAGTTTGTGTAACTAATCTATCAGAAAATACTAGACCTGGTGACTGAATGTGGTAGATGTATTAGAATTTTGGACATGTTATGCATGTGTAGCTCCCTATGTGTATGATCTATGTGTAATCCTTCTGTCAAGAAATGAACGGACTGAGGTTTGTGAAATAATTGAACTATTTATTGGCTATGTTGTTGAGAAAAACACTGTGATGTGTAAAACATTTCTACAGTCCTTCAACGCTTTATGATGTCGTTGTTCTCTTTTACTGAAAGAAAGGTCAAAACCATCGGTGTTATTCGTTGTGGAAACTGAAGTGACAATACGTCTGAAGAAAATGAAAATATGTATTACATATCCTACCTTCTAACCAGGTTATTTTAAGGGTGAAAAAAACCTTTTTAAAGACGGTGTTTTAAAAGAGTCGTGCATTTTGTTTAAACTACAAACAAGATTTCAGAAAATGGTTCGTCAACGAGGATACTTACACAGAACTATCGCTAAATACATAAGCTTTTGTCTATGCTTTGACATCCCATGTCCCGGCAGTACATTTATGACCTCTGGTGACCATGTGGATGTGCGGGGGTGGGTGTGTTAGAGAGAGAGAGACACAGGTGTTCTTTTGGGGGTTTTGCTGACCAGAATTCTTACAAATGTGTTTGTTAACGAATTAAAGGGAGTCGTGTGTCTCAGTGTTAAAATAATGGTTAAGACGTCGTAGTTAAAACACAGAAGAAACTCTGCAACTATCTGTTACAATGTCTGCTCCGAGAAATCCTAATACCCTTAGAAGATTGCTGTGTATTCACCAACAAGAGGACCTGTTGAAATGAGAGAGGACCTGACTTTTGCTCCAAAAAAAAATAAATAAAAAAACCAAGAGGTTAGTTTGACAATTTATTAATGAAGGTAATGTAAAGACGTTGTTGTTTAACCCTGAGCAGGGTGTCAACAACTCCAAAGGTCGTGTCTTAAGTCCGAGGGTTTAGTTAGGAGGTAGAAAAACATTTAAAGATGATGTTTTAAAAGAAACAAGTGTTTCATCCTTAATGGTAAAAAAGAAAAATGGTTGTACTCCAATATAAAATAAAACGGCGGAATAACTTTATGGGAATAACAGTTCAGGCATATTTCCAACAGAACAGAATATTAGACATTTAGTGTAAACTAGTGTAAAAAAAAAAAAAAAAAAAATATCTGAAATATTTCAGTGAAAATAGTGGTCCATATTTAATGCATTATATTAGAAATGATAGTACAGTCTTTGTTGATCAGTTACCAACTCATACTTTATAATAATTTGTTTAGGAGCATCTGAATCTGGCAAATAACTTTTATTGCATTTAGGCATACAATAAAAGTTAATAAAAAATTAGGAAGAAATGACTTGTGCACTACTGCTGCGGATATTAAGTCAAACCATTTTGTTCAAACTTCAGCATGACCCATAGAGAAGCAGAAACTTATGGCACCTTATGAATACCATGTGAAGGATTAAGCTGACTCGTCCCTTACAGTTACAAAGACATGTCCTTGTGCAGGATCACCTTCACACCAGCATTGATCCCCTCTTATCCCATTTCAACGTATAAGAAAAGGCAAAAAGTAATATAAGATGTATAAGAATATATTTATAAAATATAACACATTATGAGGAAGAAACATAAAATATTATTTAACAAGGTCTGCCGTTCAGCCCTCTTAACTGTAAGAGCATCATCAGTATTGTACAGCAGTTGGGGAACAGTAGTTAGCTTTCAGATGTCAGATATAAAACAACTTTTTGAGTCACAGTGCCAAACTACTGGTATTATATTTGGATCCTTCTTTTTCAGCATGAAGGACTGGCATTTATTTAATAGACAGATGGTACAGCCATATACTTGGTCAGAGGATTTAGGAATTTCTTTGAGAAAGGTTCACTGTTTTTGTTCTTTTATCATAGCTTCAGTTTGTATACTTACTTTGGTTAGTGACCTAAACTGTTTTATTAGGTGGTGACAGATCTCATTAACAGGGAACGATGATAGGTGAAGATTAAGTTGGTATGCGTGTACAAAATAAAACTGTCTATATGTATATTTGTCTGCTATGTATCTGTTTAAACACTGCTGTAATGGTGATATAAAGAGAGAGAGATACCCATTTACTAATTCATAGAACCCCTTTCCACCTTTTCAAGTTCGTTATACATTTTTCTTTTATACATTGCAAATCATCAGTCTGAAGGTTAAGGATTACTTAGATTTTTGCTTCTTCAGCATCAAAAAAAAGTCTAAACATTAATCTTATTATTAAACTCAGAAACAATATAACTGACTTGTTGTGATCATAATAAAAGGCAACGTGAAAGGTGACTTAATTCCCAATGAGATTTCTCTATGTTCTATATGACCTTTCTACAGTATATGCCATTATGTCCTAGTGTCCAGCCATCATTATAGCACGGGAGAGGAAATCTCGTTTATCAGATGTGCGATGTACGTCTAGACAATCTGATAACAAACTACACACAACATTTATGTTGAGAAAATTCAGCTTGATCTTTGTTCCCAAATAACATTGGATCAGGTCCATAGTTTACAGCATCTGTCCCACACGTATTTAATCTGTATTACGAGTACTGAACAAGTTAGAGGAGGAGAAAATGTAGATTTACTGTTCATTGGAACTTTATTGTTTATTTAGATCTGTCTTGATTCATTTTCATATTCAATTTTTTTTAAAAATACATTTTATTATTACATCATAAAAAGTCTAATATCTATTAAATATCATATCTATTTAACATATCTATTTAAATACTTATTAAGATTACTGTGCTAGTAAGTGACCTTTGGAGTTGTTGATGCCCTGCTCAGGGTTAAACAACAACGTCTTTACATTACCTTCATTAATAAATTGTCAAACTAACCTCTTGGTTTTTTTATTTATTTTTTTTTTGGAGCAAAAGTCAGGTCCTCTCTCATTTCAACAGGTCCTCTTGTTGGTGAATACACAGCAATCTTCTAAGGGTATTAGGATTTCTCGGAGCAGACATTGTAACAGATAGTTGCAGAGTTTCTTCTGTGTTTTAACTACGACGTCTTAACCATTATTTTAACACTGAGACACACGACTCCCTTTAATTCGTTAACAAACACATTTGTAAGAATTCTGGTCAGCAAAACCCCCAAAAGAACACCTGTGTCTCTCTCTCTCTAACACACCCACCCCCGCACATCCACATGGTCACCAGAGGTCATAAATGTACTGCTGGGACATGGGATGTCAAAGCATAGACAAAAGCTTATGTATTTAGCGATAGTTCTGTGTAAGTATCCTCGTTGACGAACCATTTTCTGAAATCTTGTTTGTAGTTTAAACAAAATGCACGACTCTTTTAAAACACCGTCTTTAAAAAAGGTTTTTTTCACCCTTAAAATAACCTGGTTGGAAGGTAGGATATGTAATACATATTTTCATTTTCTTCAGACGTATTGTCACTTCAGTTTCCACAACGAATAACACCGATGGTTTTGACCTTTCTTTCAGTAAAAGAGAACAACGACATCATAAAGCGTTGAAGGACTGTAGAAATGTTTTACACATCACAGTGTTTTTCTCAACAACATAGCCAATAAATAGTTCAATTATTTCACAAACCTCAGTCCGTTCATTTCTTGACAGAAGGATTACACATAGATCATACACATAGGGAGCTACACATGCATAACATGTCCAAAATTCTAATACATCTACCACATTCAGTCACCAGGTCTAGTATTTTCTGATAGATTAGTTACACAAACTGATAATTACCACAGAAGTAATTTCAGAAACAAAGATTCACTTAAACCACAAATGTACACATTGGTAGGGATCGTAAAACCCTGAAACACACGACTCGTCCCTTAATTCATTAACATAAACACACTGTAAGCATTCTGGTCAGCAAACCCCCAAGAAACACATGACTCTCTCTCTCTCTCTCTCTCTCTCTCTAACACACACACACACACGCACGCACACCCACACACCCACATACACACACACTTCAGACACTGTCACCAGAGCTCATAAATGTAAAATTTACACTATCTACAGAACTGTCACCCCGGGAAAACACATGTGTAGGACAGTGTGTATAGGCCTACAAGACATCGCCCCGGAAAATGTGTCTTCTAGTTTAAACAAAACTCTCGATTCTTTTAAGCAGCACTTTAAACATTTTACATCCTAAAGGGTTAGCTTTAGAAGGCATGTAATACGCGCATTTCTTATAAAACACCGTCTTTAAAACGTTTACCTCCTAAAGGGACCTATTTAGAAGGTATGCAAAAACTTTTTTTTTCTTTTTTTTACATTTCTTCGGGTATATCAATGTTTTAGAGTATTTATTTCAGTAATTTTTTATTCAAAGTCATGCCATTTTCTCAAAAGTGCAATCAATAAAGTTTATTTTATTTCACAAGCTTACATTCTGCTCATTTATGTTCACATTCAACCATCATGTATTTTCTAACAGCGGAGCTATACAAAACAAAACCCCCACAATCTAAATTTAATGTGTGGTTGCAAGATAAAAATTCTAATTTATTGAATTAATTAAATATTTAAAGTTGTACACATTATTTTGATGAGTTGACATAATAATGTTGATAATTACATCAACTTAATATTGTGTGTAATTTCTGAATTAATTGATTTAAAACAAAATTTACGTTGTAGTACATTTACATTTATTCATTTAACAGAGTGTTAGAGGACGTGTAGACTGAACAAATACTAAGGACATTACAATGTGAGTATCATTTCACTTACAATTAAATTCCACTAAAGCAATGAATTTGGGGCATGTTCTCAATAGTGATATGACCAATAGTGGACTCGTGTATAGGCTACACCTGCTAATACATTTGATGGACTATTTTGCACTACTACACGTAGCTAATGCTAGTCATATTTAGCAGTGTAATTTGAATATCTACTCTTTAGTTTACCGTAGAAGTGGATAAGAAGGAAAAAGTTTCATTTGACAAACCTGCTCATCTAGTGAGGGCTTTTCATTTGTGCTATAGGAAAGATAAGCATGATTACATTTCTGCTTATTCATGTAAACCTCAACTACATTGTGTAATCTAATTTCATGTATTGATACATTTTTTTATTTTATTTTTTAAAATCTTTTGTCATTCGCACACGTAGCCTTCTAGCTCCACAGCCTTTGGACTGTGAATAGTTCTATGGTAGAGATCAAAGTAGTAGACACAGAGTGTTTATTTTTTGTCTATATTGCTCATTTCATTCAGTGCTTTAACGTCTATAAATCCTGCAGAGATGTTACGTATGAGATTTGTAATGTAAATCACACTGGATTTTACTTACTATTGTTATAAAACTTAAAGGCAGTCATTTTTTCTGGTTTAAAAGACTGCATTCTACTGCAGACAATCTATATGGAGAAACGTCTTACCAAGTGGATAACGCAGCCTCCTATACTCGGGTGCAAGCGCCAAAAGAACGTGCAGAGACACTAACCTAGAGGTGTAACTGTAACAGACCCTAGCTGGCAGCTGATTGGTCAGTTCACTGCTTCATAGAGTTCACCCATTTGCTCACTTACAAATCCATCAAAGATAACAAGAAAATCAAAGTTAATCCTTTTGTGACTTGGTTAGACAGCTAAATAGTGTTTCTCATAATTAAGCCTGGGCTACAAAAGCCATGTATCTTACAAGAGATCTTCACATGTTCTCCAGGTCTCTTTACCACAGCAGAAGACTGGTCCAGTTTGATCTCATCACTGCTCACACCTAGAGTATAAAACATAACAATCAACATAGGGAAGACATTCTCACTGAAGGCATAAAGAAATCTCAGGTACCTTGTGTTAACATTCTAACAAAGATTATATATATATATATATATATATATATATATATATATATATATATATATATATATATATGTTCTAGTTTAGGTCATTTCTGCTTTAGAGAAAAATTCAGATACACATGTGGATATTTGGAGCAGGAAACAGATACAGATTGTGTTATCCTGTCTATGAATTTCAACTGAAGCAGCTTCAGTTAGTTCAGTTACAAAATGTGTCTGGTTTAGTACAGCTGCCTCCTCAGCTCCAGTCACTGTGGTATGTGGGGCGCAGTAATAAACTGCAGTGTCCTCTGTCCTCAGACTCTTGGCCTCTAAGAACTGTGTGCTTGTTGGGATGTCTTCAGAGAGGAGAAATTGGCCTTCCATGCTGTTTGCATATGTGGGTTCATCAGATGTACCCGAGTTCACAAATCCAATCCATTCTAGAGTTTTCCCTGGTTTCTGTCATATCCAGTGCATGTAGTGCTCAGTCATATCAAAGCCATGTATCTTACAAGAGATCTTCACATGTTCTCCAGGTCTCTTTACCACAGCAGGAGACTGGTCCAGTTTGATCTTATCACTGCTCACACCTAGAGTATAAAACATAACAATTAATATAGGGAAGATATTCTCAGTGAATGCATAAAGACATCTCAGGTACCTTGTGTTAACATTCTAACAAAGATGCATTACTGTGCGACCCTCAGCCCAATAATCAAGCTTTTTGTTTCAGTTGTGTGAAATGAGCTTTGGGTGAGTAAGAGACTGATTTTTATACATTACATTTACATTTATTCATTTAGCAGACACTCTTATCCAAAGTGACTTACAAATGAGAAAATACAAGCAAAATGTTTATAACAGTATGAATTTGCATAAACACCCTTCAGCTAATAGATTTCATAGTTTCATGAATCCTTCTTCAAAACGGACTGGTGACAGAGCCAACAACCTGTCTCTGAATGTGGACAAAACAAAAGAGATGGTTGTTGACTTCAGGACAGCATGGAGCAACTACTCTCCACTGAACATCGTTGGCTCCTCCGTGGAGATCGTCAAGAGCATCAAATTCCTTGGTGTTCACCTGACGGAGAACCTCACCTGGTCCCTCAACACCAACTCCATAGCCAAGAAGGCCCAGCAGTGTCTCTACTTCCTGCGAAGGCTGAAGAAAGCCCATCTCCCACCTCCCATACTCATCACATTCTACAGAGGAACTATCGAGAGCATCTTGAGCAGCTGCATCACTGGTTCGGAAATTGCACCTCATCGGATCTCAAGATCCTGCAGCGTATAGTAAAGACATCTGAGAAGATCATCGGGGTCTCTCTCCCCATCACAGACATTTACACCACACACTGCATCCTCAAAGCCACCAGCATTGTGGATGACCCCACACACCCCTCACACACACTCTTCACCCTCCTGCCATCTGGAAAAAGGTACCAAAGCATTCAGGCCCTCACAACCAGACTGTGTAACAGCTTCTCCCCCAAGCCATCAGACTCCTCAATACTCAGAGACTGGACTGATACACACACACACACACACACTCTCTCTCTCTCTCTGAACTGAACACCATCCAACTCCCATTGAAATATTTGCACATTCCTGCATTGACACTGTTGCATTTTTTGCTGCTACTGTATTACAAAAATATAGTATCTAATTTATTGTAACTATATACACTTCATATACACTTTACCTGGCTGCTACCACAATAACTGCTATGTTCGAATTTGGATTAAGCTAATTTGCTGAATACTCAGTCTTGTCTTTAATTTATTTATTCATTTTCATATGGTTCATTTACATGTGATTCATTTTCATGTGATTCATATTCAAGTGATACATTTTCATGTGATTCATTTACGTATGATTCATTTACATGTGATTCATTTACTAATTTGCTTCTATTTATATCCAGTTTTAGACTGTGATATTACAAAGGTCTTTCCAAATTATTGAGACTGAATACTCAGTCTTAGCATGTTATGTTTACATTTATACCATTTTTACATTATATTGTTATTTCTTGACACCTATCTTTTGCACCACCTGTATATCAGACACTTCCACACTAAAACTGTGTACTGTTCGGTGCTACACTGTCACTTACTGTACCTATTGTCCTCTTTTAGTAGTTACTATACTGTCCTGTGTTGTTAGCACACGTCTGCACATGCACTTTATGTAGAATGTTTGTGGATCATATTAGTTCTGTGTCTCATGTGGTTTAGTGTGTTGTTTTGTGTAGCACCATGGTCCTAGAGGAACGTTTTTTCATTTCACTGTGTACTGTACCAACTGTATATGGCTGAAATGACAATAAAACCACTTCAACTTGAACTTGAACTTCACATAGCTGCTGCCCACTACAGCTGATTTTAATTCCAGCAGATTGTAGTAGTGGTGCTGCACAAAACATGTACAGTTAATTTAATCCCTGGTCAGATTCAGTGCTGCTGAACAGATTCACTGTTTATAAATTCAGAGACAGCAATATGCATGGGAGTCCTTGTATTTGTCTAAATGATCACAAAACACTTGCTAACAATGTATTTACACTTTGTCTTTGCATTTCCAAATGATCATAATCCTTGATTAAATGTTGCAATGCTTATATGTCATAATTAATTCCATGGTGTTATTCAATCCGAAATCGCTTGAGGAGTTCACCAATGTGTTTGGAATGAAAAAGTAAAATCTGAGTGCTGAGTGTGAATGGATGATGATGTTTATAATAAATGTCTCTGGGGTTCAGTTTCCTGCTGAGAGAACATTTTCTGCACACGAGGACATGCTTGTGTAAGTTTTTGTACAACTCTGGAGTAGTGTAAACAGCCGTATCTTCAGCTTTCAGTCTCTTCAATTCTAGGTACAGCATGTTTTTATTGGAAACTAGAACAGTCGAGAACATGCTGTTTATACCCGACTCTATTTGAATAGGGAGTGTCCATGACCACTATGGATGTATTAAATCCACAACCACAAGATGCTCAGTGTATAGATGAGTGGATGATTTAAAGGTTCGGCGTAGAACCCTACAACAAAATGTTTCACTATCAGAAATTGTTCCAAGTAGAACCATTTTTAGAAGAACCATTACGCATTTATTGAACACTTTAGGAAACCTTCAAGAACCCGTTTTACTAAGTGAAGTTGAGTGAAAACCCCCAACATATATTTTTATATACTATAATAATAATAATAAACTTTATTTTATAAAGCACCTTTAAAATCAGCTTATCAAAGCACTGGGGATTATTTGCTCAGTTAAATGTAGTTATTATTTAAATACAGAACTGAATTGTGATGAAGATGATGTTTTTGTGCAGTGCTGCAGTTTGTCGTGTCAGTGTGGATCAAAGACACAGTAATACACAGCTGTCTTCAGTCTGCACGTTCTGTCCCTCTAAGGTCACTGTGTTACTGGAAATGTCTCAAGAGATGACAAACTTGTCTTTATGTGAATCTTTCTGACGAATATACCCATTATAGTCAATTAAATTGATCTACTCCAGAGCTTTTCCTGCAGGTTGTCGGATCCAAGCTGTACTATAGCTTGTAACTGAATATGATACCTTGCAGTTGATGGAGAGACTCTGGCCTGGCTGTACTGTCAGGCACATCTGTGGAGGAAAACACATGGTGATAGCTCACACAATATATGCTGCACATTTATTGTTATTGTAGTAAATGAATGAATTTGATAAAGCACTCACAGGAAGCAGCTGCCAGCAGGAGCAGTAGAGATGTAGAGAACATGGTGTGTGGATTTTAATTGGAACAGATGCCTATTTATCAAATATTATTATCTCCAATAAAATATTGAAGTGTTTGAAATTTAGCATAATAATTATTATCTATGCTTGAGGATATTGGGTGATTATTATTAGGTAAAAATACTACAGTATAACAAGTTCTTGTAAGTTATGTAATTATAATGGTGTGTATAATGTGCAGCAATGCTAGAGATGTAGCATTATTATATTAGAAATATGGTTTAAAATCTACATTATACACGTTTAAAAATAACTTTAAACTCTATTGTCATTTGTCTGATTAGATTTTATAGTTAGACTTGGATAGATAAGTGCACTTGTGGACTAATAGGAATTTGTATGAGGTGTTTTTGTACAGGGATGTTGTTGATCTGTCTCACTGTGGGTAACGAGCGCAGTAATACACAGCTGTGTCTTCAGTCTGCATGTTCTGTCCTGTTAATATTACTGTGCTGCTGGACGTGTCTCTGGAAACCTGAAATTTGTTTTTCAGTTTCTGACTGTAGTCAGTGCCACTGCTACTACATATACGTCCGACCCACTCCAGAGCTTTTCCTGCAGGTTGTCGTATCCAGGCTGTACAGTAGCTGCCATCAGTTAAAAAATATCCAGACATGTTACAGGTCAGAGTCATTGACTGACCAATTCAATTCAATTCAATTTTATTTGTATAGCGCTTTTTACAATAGACATTGTCTCAAAGCAGCTTTACAGAAATATCAACATGGTATACAGATATTAAAGGTGCGAAATTATCCCAACTGAGCAAGCCACTGAGTGGCGACGGTGGCAAGGAAAAACTCCCTAAGATGTTTTAAGAGGAAGAAACCTTGAGAGGAACCCGACTCAGAAGGGAACCCATCCTCATCTGGGTAACAACAGATAGTGTGAAAAAGTTCATTATGGATTTATATGAAGTCTGTATGGCCTTAGGAGCAGCCGTAGTCCCAGCAGTCTGGAATTAAAGAAGATTTGAGCTCCATCCAGAGGCAGAAAGGATCTGGATCTCTAGTATCTCCATAAATTCGTGTGGGGCTCGGCGAAAGGAGAGAGGGATAAAAAAGATAATTATGACTGCGAAGTAGTAGAACAGAATCTAGTCAGGGTAGGCTTGAGTAAACAAATACGTTTTAAGCCTAGACTTAAACACTGAGACTGTGTCTGAGTCCCGAACACTAATAGGAAGACTGTTCCATAACTGTGGGGCTCTATAAGAGAAAGCTCTTCCCCCTGCTGTAGCCTTCACTATTCGAGGTACCGTCAAATAGCCTGCATCTTTTGATCTAAGTAGGCGTGGCGGATTATATAAAACCAAAAGGTCGCTTAGATATTGTGGCGCGAGACCATTTAGTGCTTTATAGGTTAATAAAAGTATTTTATAGTTAATGCGAGATTTTACTGGGAGCCAATGCAGTATTGATAATATCGGTGTGATATGGTCGTACCTTCTAGTTCTAGTTAGGACTCTAGCAGTTGCATTCTGGACTAACTGGAGCTTATTTATATTCCTACTGGAACATCCAGACAGTAAGGCATTACAGTAATCTAATCTAGAGGTGACGAATGCATGAACTAGTATTTCCGCATCATGTAGTGACAATATGTTTCTTATTTTAGAAATATTTCTGAGATGAAAGAAGGCTATCCTAGTAATATTATCTACATGAGCATCAAATGATAGGCTGGAGTCAATAATCACTCCAAGGTCTTTAACTGCTGCACATGATGAAACAGAAAGACCATCCAGAGTAACCATGTGATCAGAAAGATTACTTCTAGCTACACGTGGGCCTAATAAAAGTATTTCTGTTTTATCAGAATTAAGTAGAAGGAAGTTAGTTAACATCCAATGTCTAATGTCCTTTACACAATCCTCAACTTTACTAAGCTTCTGTCTGTCCTCTGGCTTCGCTGAAACATACAACTGTGTATCATCAGCATAACAGTGGAAGCTAATTCCATGTTTACGAATAATTTGACCTAGGGGTAGCATATATAAAGTAAAGAGCAGTGGGCCTAAAACAGAACCCTGTGGAACTCCAAAAGTAACCTCAGTACGCATGGAGAATTCACCATTTACATCTACGAACTGATAACGATCGGTCAGATAAGACCTGACCAGGGGTTAATAGTGTGGATCCGGTCTGGATCAGCTCAACACAGTGAACATCCGTTAAAAAAAAAGTTATTTTAATGTTATAAAAGCAAAAAAGCTATAAGTAACCAAAACTGTATTATATGTCAAATGTAAAAACACTTACAGTGTACAGCTGCCAGCAGCAGCAGCAGTAGGGATGTAGAGATCATGGTGTGTGTTGAAGCAGAATAAGTAAAAGCTTTTGGTCTCCATTGCTTAAATATATAACAGGGAAGGACATTTGCATAAAGACACTCCTATGCTTACGGGAAATTTGATGCATTTTGTTTGAGTTTATGTTTTAATTAACAAAAATCTTAAGACACTTGGTAATGGTTGTGCTGATGCACTATCAGGTGTTTTAATATTATATTAAGTCAACATACTAGAATATAACCATAGTATGTAATGAAGACAAGGAGTGCTTCATTGAAAATAATCAATGAAAAGGTGGTATGATGTGGCTTTTACTGGATCTTTTACTGATTATTTTCTTATAACTTCATGTCCTCTAGTTTGTTGTTCCTCTTATGCCACTGCATGTTGAGAAATTATTTGGCAATTTTTAATAATTAAAGAAACATAATACAATTTTGCCTCTCTCTCTCTCTCTCTCTCTCTCACACACACACACACACACACACACACACACACACACACACACACACAAAGTTGTTGCTGAGAAACCACAAAGAGCAAATCTCTCCATCCAGCAAAAGAGGTTGCTTCTAGTTCTTATTACCAAAGTTTTCAGAGGTTTTAACTGCTTTATATATTATTTGAATAGAGTTAAGTGAAATAATGTAAATTTAATTTTTGTCTGAAACAAGTCCATTCTGACATATACAGTTTGAAATCAAAATTATTCAACCCCTTTTTCAAATCAAGTTTATTGTCAAAATTGACAGATTTTCAGCTGTTTGCAATGAACAAATCATACAAAAGCAATTGAAATAGTTCAACACAATGAATGCTTCAAGTAGTTTCCCCAAATTCAACTGAAAATGCAACTTATAATGATTTCTCCAGTTTCAAAATTATTCAATTTGAACTGAATAGAATCCCTCACAACGGCACCAATATGCAAAACAGGTGTTCTAATCAACCAATCAAGTTGCACCAGGTGTGCTTGAGCTGGAACGCACGAAATACCTGAACTGTCTATTAGCAGAAAATTTATGAAATACCTGGACAGGGCAGAAAAAGCAAGCTGTTAACGGCTACAACCAGATTTCTGAGAAGGCAGGTTGTGAAAAACCCTCGCGTGATTACAAAAGACCTGCAGCAAGACTTGGTGGCAACAGGCACTGAGGTTTTAGCAAACACAGTAAGGCGCGTACTAAACCCAGAAGGTTTCCATGCCAGAACTCTAAAATGTACACCACTACTGACTCAAAAAAACCACAAGAAAAGTCGGCTCAAAATCATATAAATAAACCACAGAACTTTTGGGATTCTGTACTGTGGAGCGATGAAACAAAACTGAAACTTTTCAGCATGATGGATCAGCGGTATGTCTGGAGGAAGAAGAATGAAGAAAGAACACCCTGTCCACAGGCAAGCATGGTGGTGGATCGATGATGCTCTGGGGCTGCTTTGCATCCTCTGGCACTGGAAACCTGCAGCGTGTGGAAGGCAAGATGGATTCATTGAAGTATAAGCAAATCCTAGGAGAAAACCTCATGCCGTCTGTGAGGAAGCTGAAGCTTGGGTGTCATTGGACCTTCCAACAGGACAATGATCCCAAGTATACCTCAAATTCCATCAAGGCTTGGTTGCAGAAGAAGACCTTGAAGATTCTACAGGGCCTTCAAAGTTACCTTGAATCACATAGAAAATCTCTGGTGGGGTTTCAAGAAGGTGTTTGCAGCACGCAAACCCAAGAATATTACTGAACTGGAGGCCATTTCTCATGAGGAATGGGCTAAGATTCCTCAGGAACGCTGACAGAAGCTATGCATCTCATTTGCAGCAGGTCATAACAGCAAAAGGAGCTCTACTAAGTACTAAAGATGCTTGCCATGAAGGGGTTGAATAATTTGAAACTGGAGAAATCATAAGTTGCATTTTCAGTTGAATTTGGGGAAACCACTTGAAGCATGTGTTGTGTTGAACTATTTCAATTGCTTTTGTTTGTTTGTTTAAGTTGTTCGTTGCAAACAGCTGAAAGTCTGTAAATTTTGAGAATAAAGCTGACTTGCAATGGGGATTGAATAATTTTGATTGCAACTGTATTTTACAAATCAATTTATTTATAAATCAAGAAGTGATTGCATTACTTTTTCTCTCACCATTTATTCATTTCTTGCTTATAAGCTTTTCAGGAATGTAGTTGTCCTTGTACATTTAAGAATGAGTGAGTGTGTGTGTGTGTGTGTGTGTGTGTGTGTGTGTGTGTGTGTGTGTTTGTGCGCGTGTTAAATAGTTTACCCCAAATTGTTCTTATTATGCCATTAAGACCTCGTTATATAATGTATCACTCATTAGACTCCATAGAGACTAGAATAGCATTTCCTCAGGTTTTGTCTGCATGGTCCCTTGTAATGACTAAAGGCTTTAACATTTCACATCTGCTGAAGAAATGAAAATATTCATTTAATCTAGAGATGCACCGATACCAAATTTCTCAGCCGATAATGATATCCGATTATTCAGAGTGATATCGGTCGATACCGATAACCGACAGCCTGGCCACTCCCTCCTCCTCGCCACACTCCTCCACCACCAGATTCAGGCCTCTGGCTCCCACCCCCTCCCACCCTTTCGGGATGGCAGCCCGCATCCTGGGAGCGAAAGGAGAAACGAGGGGAGGAAGAGGGGAGAGAGAAAGTGTGAGCAGGAGAGAGAGCCAGAGAGAAAGAGAGGAGAGAGAGAAAAAACTCTCTGGTCCCCGGCACGCTGTCATCTGGTTCTCAGCCATCTGGAAAGCGATCCCCCACAACGTCGGGTGATGGTAGTGGACTTCTGAGTGTACGTCTGTGACTCCTCCCCTTTTCAGGCGAACGGTGGCCACATCTCTGCTTCCCTGGTGGACAGCAGGTCCTCTATACTCTGACAGCCGGAAACCACTCCTCCCCTTCCAGGCAGACGGCAGTGGTTCCTCCACATCCTGGCAGGCAGCAGCAACTCCTCCTCGGCAACCGCTCCAGCACCAAGGCCTCCTCGGCATTGCGATCCTCACCAAGGACCGAGAACTCTTTGACAGCATGTCCCTCCTCCTTCCTGGGTTTCGGCACCAGTGTAGCAAACTTACAAATCAGGCAAGGAGGAGGCGGGAACCGGCTGAACATAAATAAAGTTTAACCTTAAACAGAATGTAAACATAACATAAAACACAAACTTAACACAAAGTGCACATCCGTCTCTCTCCCCCCTCCCTGGTGCTTCCAGCCACTAATTTATCTCTCTCTCTCTCTCTCTCTCTCCCATTGTTTAGCCAAATCATAGCCAGGTGTGGGTCCTCACAGCCTGGCTACTCCCTCCTCCTCGTCATAATGTAAAGGACATTAGAAATTAGATGCTCATTAACTTCCTTCTACTTAATTTTTACAAGACCGAAGTACTTGTACTTGGATCACATGCAGCTAGGAGTAAGCTTTCTGATTACATAGTAACTCTAGATGCCTTTCTGTTTCACCATGTGCAACAGTAAAAAACCTTGGTGTGATTATTGACACTAGTCTTTCATTTGACGCTCATATAGATAATATTACCAGGGTAGCCTTCTTTCATCTCAGAAATATTGCTAAGATAAGAAATATAATGTCACTACATGATGCAGAAAAATTAGTTCATGCTTTTGTCACCTTTAGGCTGCATTACTGTAATGCCTTACTTTCTGGATGTTCCAGTAGGTTCATAAACAAGCTCCAGTTAGTCCATCCCTATCACCCTTAACTTATCCACACTGCATTGGCTCCCAGTAAAATTTTGCATTGATTATAAAATACTACTACTAACCTATAAAGCACTAAATGGTCTCGGGCCACTGTACCAGTGCAAACTTTTGGTCTTTTATTATCCGGCATGCCTACTTAGATCAAAAGGTGCAGGCTATTTGTTGGTACATCGAATAGGGAAGCCTAAAGCAGGGGGAAGAGCTTTCTTTCGCAAAGCCCCACAGTTATGGAACAGCCTTCCAATTAGTGTTCGAGACTCAGACACAGTCTCTGTGTTTAAGTCCAGGCTGAAAACATATTTGCTTACTCAAGCTTACCATGATTAGACCTTTTTTATGCAAAGTACACAGTCTTATCCATTACGGGATAGTAAGCATACCTAACAGTATCTTCCTCTCTTTACTTCCCTCTCCCTCTCTCCTTCTGTCTAGTCACACATGATATTATGGACATGCCAGTGATCCTGACCCTTTCTGCTCTCTGGACCTGCCTGATCCATCCTAATGCCCTACTGCTGGATGGCGCTCTCATCAACTGGAGGCTACATTCTGCCACTGAGGACGACCCCAAGCAGTGCAGCCTGGAGATTGCTGAGTATGGTGCCACTTGAAGGACCATGGAAATGGTTTTGGACCTCAATTTCACATGAACAGCTGCACTATGGTGCTGGAACTACGGTTGCTGCTATGGCCTTAGGACTGCATTTACCACATAGAATTTTGCACTCAAGTCTCCTTTGGTGAACAATGGGTTAGTTCAATAAAACAGACTTCATATAAAAACCATAATCAACTTTCCCTTACTTTTACTCTAACCGTTGTTACCCAGATGAGGATGGGTTCCCTTCTGAGTCTGGTTCCTCTCAAGGTTTCTTCTTCATATCATCTAAGGGAGCTTTTCCTTGCCATCATCACCACTGGCTTGCTCAATAGGGATAAATTCACACACTTAAATCTGTATCTTGTGTTTATATGTTTCTGTAAAGCTGCTTTGAGACACTGTCCATTGTTAAAAGTGCTAATCAAATAAAATTGAATTGAACTGAACTGAACTTTCTCTAATTTATTCATTTAGTAAAGGGATGACACAGAGACTTGTTTGAAGACCTCTCCACATCATCTAATATGAATAATAAACAGATTAGAAAATATGCTGTTATTTAACAATACAAAAGGTCTAATAACTGGTACAGTATAATGAAGCTTTCTGTAAGAAAATGTTTATGTAATATTTATGGAAGGAGTCTCCAGTGTCAGCATTTTGTAACAGTAAGTAACTCTTCAGGACAGAGGAGTTTGTGCTTTCTAGTTTCTCAGACTGCTCCCATAAAAACACTAAATAACAAGTAAACTACCATAACTGCTGGAGAAGCACACCTACAATAACACTCTTACAAATTTGCAATCTACTTGCTTAACTGTTTAACGTGCACACCTACTGTACAAACCAAAGAAAAATGCAATATTATATTTAGTTAAATGGAAAAATAATTACACACAGTATTCATCACTGTACTGATAGAAACAACTGATTTTATGCATGTTAGTAATAATATACACTATTCATGAAAAAGTGTCAGTGAACACAGTATGTACTGGTGAGTTTTCTGCACTGGGTGTTTTTGTACAGGGATGTTGTTGATCTGTCTCACTGTAGTAACGAGCGCAGTAATACACAGCTGTGTCTTCAGTCTGCATGTTCTGCCCCGTTAATGTTACTGTGCTGCTGGACGTGTCTCTCGAAACCTGAAACCTGCTTTTCAGTTTCTCACTGTAGTAATTGCTACCACTACCACATGCTAATGCGACCCACTCCAGAGCTTTTCCTGCAGGTTGTCGTATCCAGCCTGTACAGTAGCTGCTATCAGTTAATGAATATCCAGACACTTTACAGGTCAGAGTCATTGACTGACCAGGGGTTAATACTGTGGATCCGGGCTGGATCAGCTCAACACAGTGAACACCTGTTAAAGAAAAGTTATTTTAATGTTATAAAAGCAAAAAGCTATAAGTAACCAAAACTGTATTATATGACAGATGTAAAAACACTTACAGTGTACGGCTGCCAGCAGCAGCAGTAGTAGAGATGTAGAGATCATGGTGTGTGTTGAAGCAGAATAAGTAAAAGCTCTTGGTCTTCATTGCTTAAATATATAACAGGGAAGGACATTTGCATAGACACTCCTTATATTAGAGTAAATTTGATGCAATCATGCATATCTGAACCAATATATGTTATTAACGTATGTGACTTTTTATTTTCATATTCTCTTAATGCATAAATGTGTCTATACAAATTAAATGAATTCATGCCTCAGGGTAGCATGATGTTGTTGATCCATTACCATGTTAGAATGAGTGCGTTAATATAAACCTGCGCCTTGCCTTGCAGCCAGGAACTACTGTCAGAGCTGCTATTATAGAAAATTAATCCACACCTTCCGATTAATCAGTATTGAGAATTCTACAGCGCTGTGTTATAACTAATATTGTAGATTTTGTCCTTTTTTGTATTTAATATCTATTAGAGATTTAGTAGAGTCACCACCAAAAAAAATCAAAAAATCAATTACTGAAGATGAGTAAATGAATGAATTTAGGTAATTTATTAAGCTTGCTTATTGACTGAAATAGTTTTAAATCTTAAAAGTAACACTGCTGCTAAGAGAAGCTTGTGAATTTTATTTACTGTGATATCTGTCCTTATCTGTGGATGAAACACAGATTTGATGAGGTTTTAGCCTATGTAATGTGACAAGTAACATTTATGGATGGAGTCTCCAGTTTCAGTAAGTTTTCTGACACAGAAAATTCTTTAGGACAGAGGACTTTGCACTTTGAGGTTTCTCGGCAACATGACAAGTTGCATTTTATTTTCTTATTAATTTTGAGAGTGAGGCAAGAGTGTCACTATGGAGAGGCTGAGACAAGTGCAAGTGCTGTTGAATCAGTTTAATAACACACAAGGTCCAGTGCACAAATCCAAAACAGTAGGCAGAATTGAGATCAAGACAGAATCAAGGTTAAGGCAGGCAATGGGTCAACTGATCAGCAAACAGAGCAACAGAGAAGAGACAAAGTACTAAAAACAATAACAGGCACAATAAATAAATAAATAAATAAATAAATAAATAAATAAATAAAAATAGACAACGGCTTGATAAGCCAGAGCAAGAACAACTAAGCATTACTTCGCAATGTGTTTGTGAACGAAGCTCTCTTTTAAAGGGTGGTGTGTGTGATTGGAAACAGGTGACAGTCATTAATACTCTGGCGCCTGAGAGCATGCCGGAATTGGTAGTTGTAGTTCGCTTATACCATATTTGTAGGCGGCGGTGCATTCTGGGAATTGCAGTTCCGAAACGGCGTGAACATGACAAAAAGAGAGACACGAGAGGGAACAACTGTTTATAACTTCTATTATATAAGTGATAACGGGAACTAACTTGTTTCACAGATGTTCCACAATAGTAAATGTAATTAGTCTATTAATAGATAAAATGTATAAAGTGTTAAAAATAAACAAAAAAATGTTAGCATTTTAAAATTTCTGTGTTATGAGAGAAATAACCCACTTTGGGATGTGCTCTTATTGGAAAACATGATGGTAAATTCAGGGTGGTAACAGTAAGTCCACCTCACATCCGGACGCATCACATTACACTGTTAGATGATTTCCTATAACAGCACACCCCAAGTGTTTTATTCCTTAATTAGAGTTATTTTAATAGAGCTAAATCCTTGTTCCAAATCATTCATGTGACATTTATTATCTATCGTCAAAACTAAATGAGGAAATATTGTTGATTAGGGATCTCTAATCCAAACAGAAGAGTGTAATGGGCTCTAAAAGTGTTTTCAGCACATGAAATGAATCAGCAGCACCACTAATGTTTTTGTACAGTGTTTCCTCATATTTCTGCTACTCTGTTTCCCATGCGCAGTAATACACAGCTGAGTCCTCTGCTGTCGCACCAGAGGGTTTCAGATACACCACGCTGTCGGAATTATCTCTGGTGATTTCTGTTCTCCCTTCAAAAGATTAACTACCACTGTCACTGCCATCAGTGTACATGAACGCCATCCAACATTTAGAAGTAGACTTGAGCTGAAAGAGGGAGGTTTCATGACCCTTTAAAGACTGTTACACAGGTGCATGTGCAATAATTGTTTATGGTTCATTGAAAAAGCATGAAAAACATTGTTAAAACCTTTTCCAATAAAGATCTGTAAAGCTTATTTGGATTTTACAAAATTATCTTTAAAATACAGTCTCCTGAAAAAGGGGCTTTTTTTTTTTTTTTTTTTGCTAAGTATATAATTCTGTTTAATCTGAGTGTCATGATGCTGGATGCAGTCATAGCAGAATGTGAAGAGAGAGATTGCCTAAATGTGATAGCAACAGACTGAAATGGTTGAGTTTGCACAGACTGCCCTCTAGAGGCACAAAAGTCCTGTTTTCAAAATATCCAGAAATAGAATGAGGAATATTATAGAAAAAGATTAAAATGTTCTTGCTGTCGATAAAAACTTTTCACATGGAGCAGCAATACAAATTACGAAAGTATTCCAAATTGGAGTATTTGTATCACCACAGTTTTAAAGAGGGAAAGCACTCAGATACAGTATCAGTGGGAAATTAAGTCATTTATAACCCTGTCTTTATGATGTAGTTTGTTCTTCACTCTCTGTGAAGTGTGCTTCTCTAATGTCATTTAAATCCAAAATAAAGAAGCTTCCTAAAAGTTTATTTAAAGCGACTAAATACACTTATATCACAGTACTGCTGAATTCCTGAGTCTGATTAGTCAGAAGGTGTTGATTAATTTTCTATAACAGCAGGTCTGACAGTTTTAGAAAGGCACATCACAGGATTATATTAATTAGCTTACTGTAATAGTTTATCATTCCATAATAACAACATACATATGCATTGCATGGTGGACGTTCCACATAAACAGATTTTTTAAAATGTTTGTAATATGTGCTGATATCGTGAAACTTGCTAAAATTCAGAAACACCCATCAGTCTCCTTATTTTACAGAGGTGAGATTTCAGGAAATGTTGCTTATTCCAGATGTTCTTCTAAGCATAGAGGAAAGTTATAGAGTTCGGTATTAATCTCAATGTTCCTTAGATCTAATCCAGTGATGATGGAAATATGAGCTCAGTGTGTGGCTACAGCATGCATATGTTTTTCTATTGACACCTAAGTAGAAGCATCAGTGTGTGTAGCGTGTGCAGTAATACACAGCTGTGTCTTCTGTCTGCAGATTCTGTCCTCTCAGAATCACCGTGCTGCTGGAGCCGAAATACTGAACTTTAGAGAATCTTTATGATAATTATCTCCACCACTCCAAATATGGTTTATCCACTCCAGAGTTTTTCCTGCAGGTTGTTGAATCCAAGCTGTGGCGTAGCTGTTATCAGTAACAGAGTAGCCGGATACTTTACAGCTGAGAGTTAAAGAATCTCCTGGCTTTAACATCACTGAGGTGACCTGTGTGAGTTCTACGTGGGACAGTGGTGGCTTAGCGCATTGGTTCCCAAACTTTTCCAGGGCAAGGCCCCCCAAATGACATTAACATTTGACCGAGGCCCCCCTTTTGCAAGATGTCTTTAAATAGATTGTGTGTGCGTGTGGTTGTCTGAGAGTGAGAATTTATTTTTCACACGAAATGGTTGAGGCTCCCGGGGCCCCCCCCCCCGGCGGCCCCCACTTTGAAAACCACTGGCTTAGCGGTTAAGGCTCTGGATTACTGATCAGAAGGTTTGGGGTTCAAGCCCTGGCACTGCCAACTGTTGGCATCATAACCCTCTCTGCTCCACAGGTGCTGCATCATGGCTAACCCTGTGCTCTGGTATGCAAAGAAGTTTTGAAGTGGGGAAGTTTTGCATATGCATTTGTATATTGTTATGCTGGTCCATTCAAAACAGACTGCTGGTTTCTGGTGTCTACAAGTTTTAATAATCACAATGAAAAATGTTCTTTGGTGCTGAACTTGGTTTGTATTAAATAAGACAGAACAGTTCATTTTAAATTTAGTACTGTAAATAATCATCTCCCACTTGTCTCAAACAAAAAATACTTAATAGACTTTATTATATGGGCATAGACTTCAGTCAATGTCAAACATTTGTCACTAGGAGACAACAATGAATGAAATAGTCCTTTATACATTTACAGTAAGATCTTTGTTCTGGTCAGGGTTGCAGTCGATCTGGAGACTATTCCAGTAAATACTGGGTATGAGGCAGGAAGACATCCTGGATGGGATACCATTCTATCACAGGGCACAATGCATACACATTCACACACTCATTTGTTTAATTCATTTACCAGCCTGTAACAGTGGGAGGAAACCGGAGAACCCAGAGGAATCCCACATGAACATAGGGAGAAGATGAAACTCCACACAGACAGTATCCCAAAGTCAGGCCCAAACAAAGGGCCCTGAAGCTGTGAGATGGCACCGTTACCCTCTGTACCACCATGCTGCTCTAAAGCATATTGATAAGTCCTTTGTCATTATCAGCCTATATAGGCTGTATCTATATAATTTTATTGTATTTTATATAACCAGATGTGTGAGTGTTATGGCATTGAGTTCTGTTTCCTATCTATGTGATCAACTGCTTCCATAGTTCTCACTCTGTTACACCGTGAAATATTTCTGTGTTAAAAACAGCATGTAGGGAGAGCTTTTATACTGGCTGGAACTCATTACACAGACTCTTGGAAACATGGAGGAAATCAAAGAATTCAATATTAGGCTTCATCAAAGAACTGTGTATCACACAATATATATGTATATATATAGCATATATTCAGAACTTACACTAGTATGAATGTACAGACAACATTCACAACCAGCCAAATGCAGAAAAAGTCAAAAAGTTTTGGTTCTTTGACCTCAATGAATACTATGCTTGTGAAAATGTGAGCTTGTCATGTCTATAGCAAGTGTTTTTGTACCGATGTCTAAGGAGAAGTATCACTGTGTGTGTCGGGTGCAGTAATACACTGAAGTGTCTTCTGTCCTCATGCTGTTCATATGCAGATACACCTGCATCTTATTGTTGTCTCTGGAGATGGTGAAGTGGCCATTAACTGCACTGGAGTAAAACTTCGTATCACTATCCCAATCCAGCCCTTTTCCAGATGCCTGTCTGATCCAAGCCACTCAGTAACTACTAAAGTCAAATCCAGAGGCTGTGCAGGTCAGTGTATGAGACTGATCAGGTTTGATGATCACTGAATCAGACTCAATCAGTGTCTGACTGCAGGAATCTGAAATACAAGATTGCATAAGTCTTTATTTAGGTGTTAATTTAATTTAATAATTTAAATGATCACTGTTGCTGTAAATGAACACAAACTGATGGTATGATGTTGAGGTAAACGTACATCAGCATAAATTGTTCAAACGCAGGATATCATTTGCATGGCACACCCACTAGAGACTTAAAGATTCACAGAGAAACAGCCATGAAAAGAAAAACTCCAGCTGTGTTTCATGCTGTCAAGTCTGCTCTTTACTTATAAGATATCATGTCCTTTTAGTACATCACTGTGTATCACTGTAACACCCAGAAGAACATGAAGTTTTCTGATCAGTGAACAACACAAACATGCCCAGTCCTTTCAGAAACTGCCATTTTTCAGCTGTGTGTCTAATCCAGGTTATCCAATACAAACTGAATGTAGTTCACTGTAGTTTACTGTAACAAACCCATTACATGACAATGTAGCAATATCAGATCAATGTTTAGAGTATTTTGCTTCGCTTAGAGAGACCGAACTAGCTACATTAATCTCTTCAGCCAATTCATCAACTTGCATACTAGATCCCGTACCTACATGTTTGTTTAAACAGATTTGTCCAGGAGTAATTGAACCACTTCTAAATATAATCAATTCTTCCCTAAGCACTGGCTATGTACCTAAATCACTTAAATTAGCAGTTATTAAACCCTTGATTAAAAAACCTGATCTTGACCCGTCTCAATTGTCCAGCTATAGACCAATATCAAATCTCCCCTTCATCTCTAAGATTTTAGAAAAGGTTGTAGCAAAGCAGTTATGCTCGTACTTAGATAGGAATAACATTCATGAAATGTATCAGTCAGGGTTTAGACCTCATCATAGCACAGAGACAGCATTAGTTAAAGTAGTAAATGACCTTCTACTGACCTACGATCAGGGTTGTGTCTCTCTGCTTGTGTTACTCGACCTTAGTGCAGCTTTTGATACTATAGATCACACTATTCTCCTTGATAGATTAGAAAATGTTGTTGGTATTAAGGGAACAGTCCTCTCCTGGATCAGGTCTTATCTGACCGATCGTTATCAGTTCGTAGATGTAAATGGTGAATTCTCCATGCGTACTGAGGTTACTTTTGGAGCTCCACAGGGTTCTGTTTTAGGCCCTCTGCTCTTTACTTTATATATGCTACCCCTAGGTCAAATTATTCGTAAACATGGAATTAGCTTCCACTGTTATGCTGATGATACACAGTTGTATGTTTCAGCGAAGCCAGAGGACAGACAGAAGCTTAGTAAAGCTGAGGATTGTGTAAAGGACATTAGACATTGGATGTTAACTAACTTCCTTCTACTTAATTCTGATAAAACAGAAATACTTTTATTAGGCCCACGTGTAGCTAGAAGTAATCTTTCTGATCACATGGTTACTCTGGATGGTCTTTCTGTTTCATCATGTGCAGCAGTTAAAGACCTTGGAGTGATTATTGACTCCAGCCTATCATTTGATGCTCATGTAGATAATATTACTAGGATAGCCTTCTTTCATCTCAGAAATATTTCTAAAATAAGAAACATATTGTCACTACATGATGCGGAAATACTAGTTCATGCATTCGTCACCTCTAGATTAGATTACTGTAATGCCTTACTGTCTGGATGTTCCAGTAGGAATATAAATAAGCTCCAGTTAGTCCAGAATGCAGCTGCTAGAGTCCTAACTAGAACTAGAAGGTACGACCATATCACACCGATATTATCAATACTGCATTGGCTCCCAGTAAAATCTCGCATTAACTATAAAATACTTTTATTAACCTATAAAGCACTAAATGGTCTCGCGCCACAATATCTAAGCGACCTTTTGGTTTTATATAATCCGCCACGCCTACTTAGATCAAAAGATGCAGGCTATTTGACGGTACCTCGAATAGTGAAGGCTACAGCAGGGGGAAGAGCTTTCTCTTATAGAGCCCCACAGTTATGGAACAGTCTTCCTATTAGTGTTCGGGACTCAGACACAGTCTCAGTGTTTAAGTCTAGGCTTAAAACGTATTTGTTTACTCAAGCCTACCCTGACTAGATTCTGTTCTACTACTTCGCAGTCATAATAATCTTTTTTCTCCCTCTCTCCTTTCGCCGAGCCCCACACGAATTTATGGAGATACTAGAGATCCAGATCCTTTCTGCCTCTGGATGGAGCTCAAATCTTCTCTAATTCCAGACTGCTGGGACTACGGCTGCTCCTAAGGCCATACAGACTTCATATAAATCCATAATGAACTTTTTCACACTATCTGTTGTTACCCAGATGAGGATGGGTTCCCTTCTGAGTCGGGTTCCTCTCAAGGTTTCTTCCTCTTAAAACATCTTAGGGAGTTTTTCCTTGCCACCGTCGCCACTCAGTGGCTTGCTCAGTTGGGATAAATTCGCACCTTTAATATCTGTATACCATGTTGATATTTCTGTAAAGCTGCTTTGAGACAATGTCTATTGTAAAAAGCGCTATACAAATAAAATTGAATTGAATTGAATTGAATTGAAAGCTTTTGTGCAGAAGGCGGGGTTCTTTTTTTCCAAAGTGGTCTTTTTTATGGTGTATGCTTTGACACACTCAAAACAAAGAACTTTTTTCAGTGTTGGACTGAAGTGAAGCCATGAATACTGAATGTAGAAGTTGGAACAAATCTTGTTTGGAAGTTGCTGTACTTCGATGAATTTTTGGATCAGGCTGGTATGGCTTACTCCCCATGTCCATGACACTGCTACACTGACTTGCTTCAGGATCATCCTCACTCACACTGACACTCTCCTAAAAAGAAAATTAAACTTAACCTCGTCTGTATCAACATTTGCAAATTATTCTTTTGCATCCTGTGTTATAATAACTTGCACTAAGTAAACTTTAAAATAGGTAGACTGTGGTACTTACAATACATGTAAATTGGTCATTTACAATTAATCCATAATAGCATATGAAGAGTTCATGTGCAAAAACAGATATCCACCATTTTAATTCATTTTCATAAATCATTTTTAAATTGTGCATTCTAGGTAATACAAATCAAGCTGCAATTGGGTTGTTTTGATTACATTTTTCACTTAAAACAACCCAACTGCAGTTTGATTGATATTACCTGGAATGCGCAATAAAAAAACATGATTTTTAAATATTCATAAGAATGGAGATATCAGTATCATTTTAAGACCTCACCTAAAGCCCTGAAGGTCCAGCTGTTTCTCCCTCAACCTGCCCTACGGCATCTTTAGGCCTACTTGATTTGAGTTTCCTGTGTGTAATAACATTATGCATTGATGAAGATATATAAACATATAGTTAAACTTTGCATCCCATTTATTTTTGAGGGAAAGTTTAATATTGATTGAATAGGATCTTATGTTGTTTTGGTGTAAGATTTTTTTCAAAACAAACTTATGACCAATATGTTGACTTTCCAAGGTTATATTGTGTATTTGCTGAACATCCTAAAGACTGACTTTAATGCTGATGCCTCCCTACAATTCCAAAATATAATTCATAATTAGGACCTCACCTGAAACCCTGAAGACACAGCTGTTTCATCTTGCTCTACTTCAGCCTGCTGCTGCGTTTCCTGCATACAAACTAATTCATTAAATGATGACATTTTCATGGGATTTCTAGACTAAAATTCAACTCAACATAATTTCATATATGCACCTATTTTATATTCCAGCTAGCAACCTGACTGCTAGCCTGCAGATGACAGAAGACAGGGTTAGCTTGCTAGTTAACGCTAGCTAACACGGTTAACTAATATCAGTTGACATTACTTTCCTCAGTGCAAGGCTGGTGACGTTTGGTCACTAACAGGTTTTCATTTTAAATCAATGTGGCTACTGGACAGTTAGTTTACTACCTATTACTTACGCTTTGGGTGGGGAAAAGCTCCTGATGTCTTGTCGTTTTTTCGGTGGCATATCTACAAAGTACAAAACGTGTTGGCATGGGAAAAATTCTTTATGTACGCTGTGCCGTGTAGGCAATAGAGGAAAGAGAGTAAAGTCATCTGAAAGACTAAATTTTTCGCCCATGCTTGAGGTATGGACTGACAGCCTTGATAAATTACTTACCATTGCCAGCCGATCAGCCCTAGCCTAAGTGTCTGTACTCTACACTGGCAGCTCGATATTTGCACGTAAGGTGAGCCTTCAGATAGCCCCTCCCTTTCAGCCAGTCAAATGCTAGCATGCCTAAATGCTGGAGCTTCTGGGAAAGTATGCTATGGAATTTTCATGACTTCACTCCAAAGATAATGCAAACGTGTTCCCACAAATATTGGTAGGGACAATTCTGCCCTCCCAAAATATTGGTATGGACATGTTCCTACCGTCCATATGCAAATCTACGCCCCAGGTATAATGTGCAGCAATCTTAGAGATGTAGCATTATTACATTTGTAATATGGTTTAAAATCTACATTATAAACGTTTAAAAAAACTTTAAACTCTATGTTGTGATTTGTCTCATTAGATTTTATAGTTAGACTTGGATAGTAAGTGCACTTGTGGACTAATAGGCCTTTGTATGGGGTGTTTTTGCACATGGATGTTGTTGATCTGTCTCACTGTGGGTAACGAGTGCAGTAATACACAGCTGTGTCTTCAGTCTGCATGTTCTGCCCTGTTAATGTTACTGTACTGCTGGACGTGTCTCTGGAAATCTGAAACTTGTTTTTCAGTTTCTCACTGTAGTCAGTGCCACCGCTACTACATATACGTCCTACCCACTCCAGAGCTTTTCCTGCAGGTTGTCGTATCCAGCCTGTACAGTAGCTGCTATCAGTTAATGAATATCCAGACACTTTACAGGTCAGAGTCATTGACTGACCAGGGGTTAATACTGTGGATCCGGGCTGGATCAGCTCAACACAGTGAACACCTGTTAAAGAAAAGTTATTTTAATGTTATAAAAGCAAAAAGCTATAAGTAACCAAAAACGTATTATATGACAGATGTAAAAACACTTACAGTGTACGGCTGCCAGCAGCAGCAGTAGTAGAGATGTAGAGATCATGGTGTGTGTTGAAGCAGAATAAGTAAAAGCTCTTGGTCTTCATTGCTTAAATATATAACAGGGAAGGACATTTGCATAGACACTCCTTATATTAGAGTAAATTTGATGCAATCATGCATATCTGAACCAATATATGTTATTAACATATGTGACTTTTTATTTTCATATTCTCTTAATGCATAAATGTGACTATACAAATTAAATGAATTCATGCCTCAGGGTGGCATGATATTGTTGATCCATTACCATGTTAGAATGAGTGCATTAATATAAACCTGCGATTTGCCTTGCAGCCAGGAACTACTGTCAGAGCTGCTATTATAGAAAATTAATCCACACCTTCCGAATTAATCAGTATTGAGAATTCTACAGTGCTGTGTTATAACTAATATTGTAGATTGTGTCCTTTTTGTATTTAATATCTATTAGAGATTTAGTAGAGTCACCACCAGAAAAAAAAAATCAATTACTGAAGATGACTAAATGAATGAATTTAGGTAATTTATTAAGCTTTCTTATTGACAAATAGTTTTAAATCTGAAAAGTAACACTGCTGCTAAGAGAAGCTTGTGAATTTTATTTACTGTGATATCTGTCCTTATGTGTGAATGGACCACAGATTTGATGAGGTCTTAGCCTATGTAATGTGACAAGTAACATTTATGGATGGAGTCTCCAATTTCAGTAAGTTTTCTGACACAGAAAATTCTTTAGGACAGAGGACTTTGCACTTTGAGGTTTCTCAGCAACATGACAAGTTGCATTTTATTTTCTTATTAATTTTGAGAGTGAGGCAAGAGTGTCACATGAGAGGCTGAGACAAGTGCAAGTGCTGTTGAATCAGTTTAATAACACACAAGGTCCAGTGCACAAATCCAAAACAGTAGGCAGAATCGAGGTCAAGGCAGGCAAAGGGTCAGGTGATCAGCAAACAGGGCGGCAGAGAAGAGACAAAGTACTAAAAACAAGAACAGCAAAATAGACAACGGCTTGATAAGCCAGAGCGAGAACAACTAAGCATTACTTCGCAATTTGTTTGTGAACGAAGCTCTCTTTTAAAGGGTGATATGTATGTGTGTGTGTGTGTGATTGGAAACAGGTGACAGTGTGTGTGATTGGAAACAGGTGAGAGTCATTAGTACTCTGGAGCCTGAGAGCGTGCCGGAATTGGAAGTTGTAGTCCGCTTCTGCCATATTTGTAGGCGGCGGTGCATTCTGGGAATTGCAGTTCCGAAACGGCGTGGACATGACAAAAAGAGAGACACGAGAGGGAACAACTGTTTATAACTTCTATTATATAAGTGATAACGGGAACTAACTTGTTTCACAGATGTTCCACAATAGTAAATGTAATTAGTCTATTAATAGATAAAATGTATAAAGTGTTAAAAATAAACAAAAAAAGTTAGCATTTTAAAATTTCTGTGTTATGAGAGAAATAACCCACTTTGGGATGTGCTCTTACTGGAAAACATGATGGTAAATTCAGGGTGGTAACAGTAAGTCCACTTCACATCGGGATGCATCACATTACACCGTTAGATGATTTCCTATAACAGCACACCCCAAGTGTTTAATTCCTCAATTAGCGTTATTTTAATTGAGCTAAATCCTTGTTCAAAATCATTCATGTGACGTTTATTATCTATCATCAAAACTAAATGAGGAAATATTGTTGATTAGGGATCTCTAATCCAAACAGAAGAGTGTAATGGGCTCTAAAAGTGTTTTCAGCAGATGAAATGAATCAGCAGCGCCACTAATGTTTTTGTACAGTGTTTCCTCATATTTCTGCTACTCTGTTTCCCATGCGCAGTAATACACAGCTGTGTCCTCTGCTGTCACACCAGAGAGTTTCAGATACACCACGCTGTTGGAATTATCTCTGGTGATTTCTGTTCTCCCTTCAAAAGATTAACTACCACCGTCACTGCCATCAGTGTACATGAACGCCATCCAACATTTAGAAGTAGACTTGAGCTGAAAGAGGGAGGTTTCATGACCCTTTAAAGACTGTTATACAGGTGCATGTGCAATAATTGTTTATGGTTCATTGAAAAAGCATGAAAAACATTGTTAAAACCTTTTACAATAAAGATCTGTAACGCTTATTTGGATTTTACAAAATTATCTATAAAATACAGTCTCCTGAAAAAGGGGCTTTTTTTTTTTTTTTTTTTTTTTGCTAAGTATATGATTCTGTTTAATCTGAGAGGCATGATGCTGGATGCAGTCATAGCAGAATGTGAAGAGAGAGATTGCCTAAATGTGCAGATAGCAACAGACTGAGATGGTTGAGTTTGCACAGACTGCCCTCTAGAGGCACAAAAGTCCTGTTTTCAAAATATCCAGAAATAGAATGAGGAATATTAAAGAAAAAGATCAAAATGTTCTTGCTGTCAATAAAAACTTCTCACATGGAACAGCAATACAAATTACGAAAGTATTCCAAATTGGAGTATTTGTATCACCACAGTTTTAAAGAGAGAAAGCACTCAGATACAGTATCAGTGGGAAATTAAGTCATTTATAACCCTGTCTTTATGATGTAGTTTGTTCTTCACTCTCTGTGAAGTGTGCTTCTCTAATGTCATTTAAATCCAAAATAAAGAAGCTTCCTAAAAGTTTATTTAAAGTGACTAAATACACTTATATCACAGTGCTGCTGAATTCCTGAGTCTGATTAGTCAGAAGGTGTTGATTATTTTCTATAACAGCAGGTCTGACAGTTTTAGAAAGGCACATCACAGGATTATATTAATCAGCTTACTGTAATAGTTTATCATTCCATAATAACAACTTACATATGCATTGCATGGTGGACGTTCCACATAAACAGATTTTTTAAAATGTGTGTAATATGTGCTGATATGGTGTGCTGATATGGTGAAACTTGCTAAAATTCAGAAACTCCCATCAGTCTCCTTATTTTACAGAGGTGAGATTTCAGGAAATGTTCCTTATTCCAGATGTTGTTCTTAGCATAGAGTAAATTTATAGAGTTCAGTATTAGTCTCAATGTTCCTTAGATCTAATACACCTGATGAATATATGAGCTCAGTGTGTGACGATCACGCATGTGTCTTTGTATTGATCCCTAAGTAGAAGCATCAGTGTGTGGGCGGCGGGCGCAGCAATACACAGCTGTGTCTTCTGTCTGCAGATTCTGTCCTCTCAGAGTCACCGTGCTGCTGGAGCCATCTTTAGAAATACTGAACTTGCTTTTTAGAGAATCTTTATGATGAATAGTTCCACCATCCCAAATGTGGTTTATCCATTCCAGAGTTTTTCCTGCAGGTTGTCGAATCCAAGCTGTGGCGTAGCTGTTATCAGTAACAGAGTAGCCGGATACTTTACAGCTGAGGGTTAAAGAATCTCCTGGCTTTAACATCACTGAGGTGACCTGAGTGAGTTCTACTGCACATCCCACATCTGAAAAAAAAGAGATGTTACAATTTCAGTCACAAATGTATGTACAGTGGGTTATAACTGTAATAACTGCTAGCAGCTCTGAGTTCATTAGTGAAGTGAAACCCACAGGATGAAGCTGCCAGCAGCAGCAGAAATGGAAGGAACATTGTTGAACTAAGATTAGTGTTAAATTCTCCAGAGCCCACAGTGACCAAGGCTGATTTTTCTCTATATGTAGTTGGAAGTGGGGAAGTTTTGCATACGCATTTGCATATTGTTATGCTGGTCCATTCAAAACAGCCTGCAGGTTACTGTCTTCTACAGGTTTTAATAATTCACAAATGGAAATGTTCTTCGGTGATTCAGTTGATTTGTATATTAAAGACTGGATATGTACCTTAAATTGAGTTCTGTAAATGAATCTAAACCTCATTCCACATGGACACTAGATGCCCAAATCAACACACACTTGTCTCATAGGAAATTTGATACAAATCCAAGAAACTGGCTTATTTGAGCATAATGAATTAGTATTTTATATAATGAGTGAGTATTTTATTTTTATTTTATAAACCCAGATGTGTGAGTGTTATTGCATTAAGCTCTGTTTCCTATCTCTGTGAACACCTGCTTCCTTAGTTCTCACTCTGTCACAGTGAAATATTGCTATGTTTAAAAGATCATGTAGAGAGAACTTCTATACTGACTGGAGCTCATTACACAGACACTTGGAAGCATCGAAGAAAGTCAAAAAACCTCAAAATTAGGCTTTTACCAAAAGATTTCTATTAGACTGTTGTGTTTAGATATACACTATATTGCATATATTCAGACCTGACTTAAGTGATTACAGCAGTATAAATGTCCAGACAACATTCACAACAAGCCACATGCAGTAAAAGTCAGCATGTGGTAACATTCAATTCAATATGAATTTATCCCAATTGAGCAAGGCGGTGACAACGGTGGTAAGGTGAAGGTGACTCAGAAGGGAACCCATCCACATCTGGGTAACAACAGATAGAGTGAAAGTAAAGGAAAGTTCATCATGGTTTTTATATATGTCAGTCACACAGCAGACAAAAAAGTTTTGTTTCTTTGACCTCCATGAATACACTGTTTATGAAAATATGAGCTTGTCATGTGACTATAGCACGCATGTGTTTTTGTACTGACGACTAAGGAGAACTATCAGTGTGGGTCACGGGCGCAGTAATACACTGCGGTGTCTTCTGTCCTCACGCTGTTCATGTGCAGATACACCTGCTTCTTACTGTTTTCTCTGGAGATGGTGAAGCGGCCATTAACTTCATTGGAGTAATATGTGCTACCACTGTCATATCTTATAATTGCAACAAATTCCAGCCCTTTTCCAGGTGTCTGTCTGATCCAAGCCATCCAGTAGTTACTAAAGTCCAATCCAGAGGCTGTGCAGGTCAGTTTATGAGACTGATCAGGTTTGATGTTCACTGAATCAGACTCGATTAGTGTCTGAGTGCAGGAATCTGAAATACAAGAATACACATAGATTGGTGCTGCAGTTAAAAAGAAAGAAGTAAAACGATATTATATTTTAAATATAAAATAAATGATAATACTAACATTGAATGAACATTGCTAGAGCAAAGTAACTCAAAACTCTGCCTACTCCCATCTCAAATAATTTAAATGATCACTGTTGCTGTAAATGAACAGAAACCGATGGTATGATGTTGAGCTGAATGTGTATCAGCATAAATGGTTCAAACACAGGATATAATTTGCATGGCACGGCCACTAGAGACTTAAAAACGATTCACAGAGGAATAGCCACGAAGAGAAAAAGCTTACTGTAAAACTCCAGCTGTGTTTCATGCTGTCAAGTCCATAACTGCTCTTTACTCATTAGATATCATGTCCTTTTAGTGCATCACTGTGTATCACTGTAACACCCAGAAGAACAAGTTTTATGATCACTGTTAATCACCGAACACAAATGTGTCCAATCCTTTATCAGCTGTTTGTATAATCCAGGTTTTAAAATAAAAAAAAATTAATGTAGTTCCAGAAATAATGCAGGTCACAAATCATCACTGACTCATTCAATCAGGAGCTCATACCAACAACTTGTCTGTTGTAAAAGCTTTGTGAATGATGTATAATTGATAACATTTAGAGTTTATTTATTTATTATTACCTTTGCAGAGTAGTGTAATTGTTTAATGTGAGTGAGATGATGGTGAGTCACTGCAGTCTATGAGGAGAGAGAAGCTGAATGTGTGTTAATGAGCAGTTAGAGATTGTTTAGTTTACACAGACTAACATCTCAAGGCATAAAACAACAGTAACTGGGACCTGTATTGAGAGTAAACAGCTGTTGCACATTTCTAATAAAAGACATGATCACCTTTAGCTAAAACACAACAGAAGCAGAGGAGCTCAGTGACAGATTCAGTAAAGAATAAAACACTTGGGGGCATGCTGTTATAGGAAAATAATCAAGGGCAGGGTGATGTGATGCATCCTCACTTGAATCGGTGTTATTCTTACCTCCTTTCATGAGCATGTTTTTCTACAGTAGCATGTCCTGAAGTGTTTTATTCCTCTAATACCTCTCTTTAGGTAATTAGTCATCAAGAAACAATATATTTTTTGGATCAGAATTAAAATTTAATTTAAAAGCCAATTATTCTGAGTGCCATTTGAATTCAATTATTTGAAAATCAAAACTGCTTTCAAACATGTGAAGCAAGTGGAATATTAATTAACATATTATATTAATATGAAACATTATATTAATTAACATATAATATTAATAGACATTCTGATGCGTTTTATTTGAAACAGCTAAAATGATAATATATTCTTAATAACTAAGAACTGGCAAGTTCACAGTATTACTGGAAGTGTCTTTAAATACAACAAAATTGTCAAGTGAATTGTTCTTATCAATACAGAGCTTTTCATGCAGGTTGTCTGATCCAAAATGTAGTATAGCTGGTAACTGAATATGAAACCTTGTAGTGGATGGAGAGACTCTGGCCTGGCTGGACTGTCATGGAAGCAGGCTGAGTCAGTTCAACACCATGCACATCTGTGGAGGAAAACACATGGTGATATCTCACACAATATATGCTGCACATTTATTGTTATTGTAGTACAATAAGTAATTTGATACCCTTTTTTTCTTTGGGATATTTCTGGGATAATTTTTAGTTAGACTTGGATAGATAAGTGTTGTACTTGGGGACATTCTGTAATAATGTACATTCTATGAGGTGTTTTTGTACAGGGATGTTGTTGATCTGTCTCACTGTGGTTGACGAGCACAGTAATACACAGCTGTGTCTTCAGTCTGCATCTTCTGCCCTGTTAATGTTACTGTGCTGCTGGACGTGTCTCTGGAAACCTGAAACCTGCTTTTCAGTTTCTCACTATAGTAAGTGCTACCGTCACTACATATAACTCTGATCCACTCCAGAGCTTTTCCTGCAGGTTGTCGTATCCAGTTTGTACAGTAGCTGCTATCAGTTAATGAATATCCAGAGACTTTACAGGTCAGAGTCATTGACTGACCAGGGGTTAATACTGTGGATTCGGTCTGGATCAGCTCATGAAAAGTTATTTTAATGTTGTAAAATGAAAAAACTGTAAGTACCTAAAACTGTATTATATGGCAAAAGTAAAAAAACACTTAGTGTACGGCTGCCAGCAGCAACAGCAGCAGTAGGGATGTAGAGATCATGGTGTGTGTTGAAGCAGAATAAGTAAAAGCTTTGTTGCTTAAATATATAACCGGGAAGGACATTTGCATAGAGACACTCCTTATCGTGGAGTACATTTGAGAGATTTTTCTATATGAGAAAACCTCCCCATCGCTCAAACATGTTTAATCTGACATTTTAAAGATATAATTTGGAGCATTGTGGCATGTCTATTTTGTGTTGAATATATCTATCAGTGTGTTTGTTTTTATGCTTTAAGAAATCAGAAGCACACCAGAAAATAACTACATTAAGTAAGGAATAAAACACAGCAGTGGTACTGTTACAGGAAAATAAGCAATGATAGGGTGGTGGGATGAGACAGAGTTACTGTTACCTCTATAAGGCGGTTAGCACTCATATTAGAGGTGTGTGTGGGACTGATTTTTAATCTCTTGCCCACTTCCCTGTATATTTTTGTTTGGACTTGATTAGGACATTTTCTAAAATTTCCCACAATATAAAAATACCAGTCCTTTAAACCACAGTGACACAAACAAGGATGATACAGCAAACACGTCAGGCAGCATCACATGATCACCCAATACACTGCCATGTTAAAGTTTCTGGTCATTTGCAGGTCCCACAATCTTCATATCTGCCCAACCGCTCCTGTGACTTAAGTATAACGGATGGCCGTTTTTACTTTTCTTACAATGTAATTTATTCAAAAAATCTAACTAATTCCCACCACATTGTTTCTGTTCCTTCAAATTCATACACATTTGAATACACATTTGAACATCAGAAGGAAATACCATGAATAATGTGAATGTTCCACAACATTAAATGTAGAAATAAAATGTACAGATAAAACGCATGATGTTTCTGCCCTAAATAAATAAAACATTTATTTCTATTTATTTAGAATTTTTGATTTATTTAGCAATTGTTGGCAAATAATTATAAAATTATAATTATTAGAGCCTGAAAACATAGCTAATATTTTATAGGGAGTTTGTTTTGCATAATAGTGTTTAGGCTTTCACAAAGGTGCAATAGAACTAAAGTCTTACTATATTTCCTGCTAATGTAAATACATGAACACATTCACAGAAAATAAGAGCTACTACTATTTACTTACTAATTCAAACAGTGTGGATCATGCAGCCTGGTTTATTAAGACACTGATATAATAGATCTGTAATGTCTTAGTTTTTAAACAATGTTGAAAATATTTTTGGAAATCCCAGGAGGACATCAGTCCTCTCTCAATCATTTTAACCTCAACATGTTAGATAGATGTTGTGTAAGTAGATAAAGAGCGCCTCTCAGAGGACTTAATGTTATAATGTTATAATAATGTTCATAATTTCTAATGTGGGTGCAGATATATACAGTGGGAGAAATAAGTATTGGATGCATCAACATTTTTTTCAGTAAATATATTTCCAATTTGGCTATTCACATGGAATTTTCACCAGATATCAGTATTAACTCAATAATTTGGAAATATAAAGAACTCAAAACATTAAAGTCCATTAATAAAGTTATGTGTAATAAAGTGGAATGGCACAGGAAAAAAAAAGTATTGACCACGTTAACTGAAATGTATTTAATACTAGTGTAGAAGCCATTGTTTGTAAAGACAGCTTCAAGATGCTTCCTGTATGAATAAATTAATCGGCCGTAGAATTCAGGTGTGATTTTCGCCCATTCTTATAAACATATTGTTTTTAAATCTTGTTCAAATGGATTCAAGTCAGGTCATTGACTAATCGTCTTGATTAGTCTTGATTGACTGATCGTCCAATACTTAGTTCTCTCACTGTAAATATATATATATATATATATATATATATATATATATATATATATATATATATATATATATATACACATATATACACACACAGTGCAAGTCAAATGTTTAGGTAATCTTGTGAAAAATGGAAAATAATTTGCACTACTAGTGAAATGTTAGAGCAGATGTTTCTATCCATCCATCATTTATTATGCTTTCATCTTGTCTATAATCATTTAATATTACTTTATGTATATAGGATGAGATGGTCTTCCATAAATTGTACCTTTAAACTTTTAACTGAAAATAAACTTCACACATATGTGAGGTTTACATTTTTTTACGATTGCTATGACAATTTTTTCAATACTTTTAACAATTTTCCTAAACTCTTAACACAATTAGCACAACATCCATTTGTATAAGCTATACAATTAACACATTTCTTGTTGCTTTGACACAAAATGCACACAGTTAACACAAATTTAAAATGCTTGAACTTCTTTTACACACAAGCTCAACCAAGACCAAAACAAGGGATATTTACTGCCAAATTTACAAATGCTTTCACACTGTATGTCAGAACAGATAACATCATGTTCTAAACCGAATTTGTACGCTAAAGTCAAAGTCAAAAGCTGTTCATATTGTGAATTGAAACATATATATATATATATATATATATATATATATATATATATATATATATATATATATATATATATATAATCCCCTGTATTTTATTCCACTGCTACTGAGAAACAGCTGATTGAAGTTATGCAAATAGATCAATCACAGCTGATTCCCATCTAGGAAGCACACTCTGGTGTTGAGGTTCCTTCAATAGCATTACCATATGGTAAAAAAGGGACCTCTTTGGGCTGATCTTGTGTGGAAAAGGAACAATATGGTACAACATAAAGAAAGAAAGAAAAATGCCTACACAAGGGAGAGGAAGATGAGTACCAGGACAAGGGAGATGAGTGGGATAAGGCCAAGGGTGAGGAATGCCTGGATAAGAACAATGTAGAGAGAGATTAGTTAGAATGCGTGGTGGCACTCAAAGAAGGGCCAGAGCTTCCTGACAGTTACCTGATGAAATAAGAGCTACTATCATAGACCATGTCATAAACAACTGGGTATTATACAGTGAGGCTGGTGAACGAGTACAGCCAAATCTCAGCCGGGACACAGTGTCATCCATTGATTTTTCAAGAAACCAACAGGTAGGTTATTGTATAAGGGCTCCTCTCACTCCAAAGTGTAAATACAGTAATTTTACCATGTGTTACTGTACAGTGACTGTATGCCTGTATGGTAGATTAGAAGATGACTTTTCTTTTTTATTATTATTTTGTGGCTTTTTCTGTTTTTGTATTTTGTATTTGTACACAATAAATGGCAGCTGTAATGCATAGTTTTGTTATCTTGCAGTAATGTCCTGTTGCAAATAGAGCCTTTACTGCAGCAATTCTGTCTGTCTTCTTTTTTACATAAACTGTACATTCTATAAAACAACTGAGATTTTTTATATTGAATTTTTGCAGCAAAAGAAACAAAATGCATGCATTTACTAAACCCAGCAAAACAAAAATGTAGAGAGGCTTCAAAAGAAACTGCAGTGCAAAGCACAATCTATGGTCAATACAATACACTGTATGAGGGCAGACCTGACACATGTCCATAATTACATGTCTGTAATTCCATCTGATGTTAGTGTTTTTATGACATTGTGCTATGATTGACTAAATATTTCTGTTGGAAGAAAACATGTGTTAGTGTTTTGGTAGACATAGTTTATTGTGTTAGTGTATTATTGCATTTTGAAAATTAGTGTTGGAGGTTAGTTTACAATGTGTGATTTTGAGCATGACATGAACCGTTTTGCCAATTGTGTGTTGTAGGTTTGTTGGTGCGTTAAGAGTTCAGAAAAATTGTTAAAAGTATTGAAAAAATTGTCATAGCAATCGTAAAAAACTGTAATTTATGTACACTCCTCTCACTGAGATATACAGCTGTGTGTCTTTGCACAATAATAAACAGCTGTGTCTTCTGGCACCAGGCTGCTGATATCTAAGTAAAGCACATTGTTGCTCGTGTTTCTGGAGATGCTGAAGTGAGTTTTAAAGGAAGCTCCAGAGGCTATGCTTCCACCACCCCATATGATCCCGATCCACTCTGAGCCTTTTCCTGGAGGCTGTCTGATCCAACCTGTGCCGTCGCTAGTGAGGACATAGCCAGAAATCTGACAGGACAATTTCACTGAGGCTCCGGGAGGTTTAACCTCAGCAGGAGACGAGGTCAGACTGATGCCATGCACATGTGAGAAGAGGAGAGCGGTAAAACACACAGAAGCTATTAAACACACCTCACTTCAACTCATATAGAGCGTATAAAAAGGTGAGTAAGGTGTGGACAGATGTGTTTACTCACAGGGCACAGAGGATATCAGAAGAAGAGGCCAGCTCATGATTCCTCTGCTGTACTCGACCAAACACAGAGACTGCTGTGTACTTGCAGTGTATTTATATCTGTCTGAGGGTGGGGAGATTTGCATGCAGTATGGGTTATGTATTTAACATTTGTTATGGAGGTCTTTCTACAGTACAGCATTTCTTCAAACATTTTCATTCACAAAACTGTGCAGACAAATTCTTAAAGGAATAAATGAAAAAATAAATTAGATTTTATCAAAATTTATTTTCAGTGTCACTTATGAAGAAACAAACTAGCAAAAAGATTTCTTGTATTTTTCTGCTCTTTTTTTTAAACAATTAATCTAATGTAATTATGTTTTATCATTTAATATGTCTTTGCTTTTAGTTAATGTTGTTTACATATTTGTCTTCAGCTTTAAGCACCAGCCAGAGATAATTAAAAGAAAATGGCTGAGAATTTTACAGAGGATTTTTGACTGTGAATGGGGGAAGATAAAAGGAGAGATAAAACTGAGCACTAAAATGAATGGATGTTATAGCAGAGTAAGTGAATAACTATCATAGCCAAAAACATTCTTTATATACCTGACTATTTAAATAGGGTGTGTTGTGTTTCAGATACAATCTGTTCACCGTCACACTCCAAACACTAATAAGGAGAGATGTTGCATAAGGCAGAACTGCAGGAGGATCAAGTTCAGGGCCAATGATCTGTCAAGCCTGGAAGTAAATATAAACTGCAGTACTTATATCTTCTGTAGTCAGTTTTCTGGATTTGTGCATAAGTGTGTGTTCACCAGTTTCTTTGTACTCCATTATGTAGCAAGTATTTTTTCCCTAGTGTTTTAAAACAAAATTTCACTTGATTTAAAATCTTGTGCTTTACTTTTCATTACAATTGTGCTCTGTGCCGATATGGTGAGGTTAGGAACATAATCAACTTCAGATGTGGTAAGAGTAACTCAGCAGTGCTTCATAACACCACCCTGTTGTTGATTATTTTGAGGACGCATCCAAGTGTTTTGATCCTTACTAACACAGAAATGCTTTTTTATATGGAGTGTATTTCTACTTTTAATATTTGGAAAATATTTGGACTTTTAAAAATGCTTTCCTTATATATATATTCTGAAGTGACTAAGATTCTTTATTTAATGATATGCTTCCATATTATGAAGGGGTTTGTGTACAGTTCTGCAATCTCATGTGTCACTGTGCTTCTCTAGTGCAGTAATACACTGCAGTGTCTTCTGTCCTCATGGTGTTCATATGCAGATACACCTGCATCTTACTGTTGTCTCTGGAGATGATGAAGCGGCCATTAACTGCACTGGAGTAATACTTATCACTATCATGCTCGATAGTTGCAACAAATTCCAGCCCTTTTCCAGGCATCTGTCTGATCTAAGCTATCCAGTAAAGTCAAATCCAGATACTGTGCAAGTCAGTTTATGAGACTGATCAGGTTTGATTATCACTGAATCAGTCTCAAACACTGTCTGAAATAAAAGAATACACATAGTTAGGTGTTAAGATTGAATGAACGTTGCTAGAGCAAAGTAACTCAAAACTCTGCCTAGTCCCATCTCAAAGAATTAAAACGATCACTGTTGCTGTCAATAAACACAAACTGCTGGTGTGCTGTTGAGCTGAATGTATATCAGTATAAATGGTTCAAAGGCAGGATATCATTTGCATGGCACGGCCACTAGAGACTTAAAAATGATTCACAGAGGAATAGCCATGAAGAGAAAAAGCTTATTTTAAAACTCCAGCTGTGTTTCATGCTGTCAAGTCCATAACTGCCCTTTATTCATTAGATATCATGTCCTTTTAGTGCATCACTGTGTATCACTGTAACACCCAGAAGAACATGAAGTTTTTTGATCACTGATAACCACTGATTATATCGATGAGTGGATAAGGTTCTATGTAGAACCCGACGACAGGGTGTTTCACTATCAGAAAGGGTTCTAAATAGAACCATTTTATGAAGAACCCTTACTTATCTAACAATTCATTCATTTTCCTTCTATTTTTTTCACATGGAGCGTGTTTTTATTTTATTTTTTTAATGTGATTTCTTTCAAATGAATTGTTTTTTTTTTTTTTTTCCTGAATCATGTTCATTTTTTAACATCTGATCATATTATTCACCTGATCTCACATGTGTTCACTTGCATTCTCATGTACAACTAATTTTCCATCTGTCTTTCTGATTCAGGTGTTTCTGAAGCAGTATACTGTAAAATGTTTTACAGAAATAATGTATACTCTCAAAAACTCATTTTCCTTGGGACTGGGGTGATACCATAAAGGGAACGTGTTTTGTGTCATTTGCTTTTTTTTAGTAAAGTTTTAAAGCTATATCACTGGTTCTTAAGATCCAGCTATGTAACCTACATTAAATATTTTTTTCTAAAAGTACACTATTTTGATATTTTCAGCTGAAAGATATATACTAAATATGCACAGTTAATGGAACCACTCCAAAGACAAGAAAGTACAATTCAGTTCCTTTTTTTCTGAGAATACAGGCCACAGATAAACCCTAATAAATTTAATAATAAATATCTAACGCTAAATAAAGCCAGACTTAAGGTAAAATGTATAACATTGCATTTATTTACTTATATTTTGCTACTCAAGGCCAAAGATAATATGTAAAAACTATTATTTGTCAAGAGTTTATGTGATTGGCGCGGCACGGGGGGGTGTTCACCATTGTGCCAAAATCATTCTTTGAAAATCTTCTTTCTTAAAACGTTATAAATAATGTCACATGACCAAAATGGATCGAGGAGGGAAGCTTTCTGGGGGTGCAGAACAGAAAAACAAGGGGAAAATGAAAAACAGTGCATTAAAATGAGGACAGCAATGTCCAAGTGGATAAACAGAGATTGGTAAGCTTGACCTATCATTTTTATCACTGTATGTCTTGAAGATAATCAACATTTAATGTTGTTGCCTGAGAGTGCAAGGGGATTAAAGTTAACATCCGTTAATTTCCAAATATCTCCCTCGCTCAAAAAAAAAATTCAATTCAATTCAATTTTATTTACAGAAACCTATAAACACAGGATACAGATTTAGGTGTGTGAATTTATCACTATTGAGCAAGCTGGTGGCAATGGTGGCAAAGAAAAACTCCCTAAGATGATATGAGGAAGAAACCTTGAGAGGATCCAGACTCAGAAGGGAACCCATCCTCATCTGGGTAACAACGGAAAGTGTGAAAGTAAAAGAACGTTTATTATGGTTTTTACATGAAGTCTGTTTGTTGATCAAGTGAGAGAGGTAGGGCATTAGGATGGATCAAGCAGGTCCGGAGAGCAGAAAGGGTCAGGATCACTGGCATCTCCATACAATCATGTGTGGCTCAACAGAAGGAGAGAGGGAGATGGGGGGGGGGGGGGGGGGAGTCGTATGGTATATTTTTAAAGCAAATGGTATATATTTTTAAAAATCATTAAATAAATCAGTATGTTAATGGTATTTATTAAAGAAATCATTGAATATATTAGTATGTTAAGGTCAAAAGTAAGATCTTATGTGTAACCAATAGGGCTATATGAGATCATAAGAGAGAATGTGTTAATCAAATAAGCTAAAGTCAGTGAGATCACTGAGCGCCCATTCTTCAGAGCATCCATTCTTCAGAGCATTCTTCAGTTACAAAAGTATCTTTTTCTTCAAGGCTTGCTGTTATTTCTTACAAAAGTTACCCTCTGCACCTGCATAAAGACACTGAGGTTGTACTATGTCTTTTTAAGTCTGTATCTTTAAAGACAGATTGATGTTAGGGATTTCTTAAGATGTATTGTTGAAATCCAAGACCTAGATCGGTAAAATAAAAACTTCTTAAAAATATGCTGACTGAACTTGCACCCCATTTATAAATAAGATATGAAGAAAGAAACATAGTTGTGGTGAGTCATCAGAAATGTGATCAAAGAAATGGGATCAAAAGAAAACATGGGAAAGCCCAGCCTAATGAGATAATTTTTTTTAGTACTGTATAAAAGCATGAACATTGATTGTACTCATCAGATGACATGCAGATACCGCAGCTTTTATGATTCTTCAATAAAAGCCTGAATTTTGGCAACTTAAACCCCTGGACTGGATTTTTATTTTGGCTAAGGTGATTTTCCATGACAGTAGCAGTATGTTTGTGAATGGGTGTTCGACTTACATTCGAGAGAAACAGGAGACAAAATTGAGCCTCCCCACCAAACATAACCAAGTTATTGGGCTTTTCGCCTCATCCTCTGTTAATGCAGACGAGCATGTTATGTCTTGCAGCATGCAAGACATAATAATTTAATAATTCCAGAGGCTAAGTCATTGAGTTGCTTCTGACTGAGAAGTTGCTTAGAACTAATCATTTGGAACATTTAAGCATTTTTTCTGCTTCTGTTTCTATTGAAAAAAAATGGTGCAGATAAAATGATGAAATTATTTTTCATAAAAAAATGAAATATTTTTCATAAAAAATATGTGTCTTAAAGACCTGATCTACCAACGCTTTTAGTTTTTAATAGTTTTAAGCAAAAAAATAAAAATGCTCCCTGTGAGCGTTAGCGTTAGGGGATAGAATATACAATGGCAAGAAAAAGTATGTGAACCATTTGGAATTAATTGGTTTTCTTCATTAACTGGTAAGAAAATTGAATTTCATTTCATGTATAGACAAACACAATGTGTTTAAGATAACAGCACAAACAATTATAATCTTTCATGTCTTTCTTGAACACATCCCATTAAACATTCACTGTGCTGTGGGAAATGTAAGTGAAAAGTTTGCACCCCCAACTCTTGATGCATCATGTTGCCTTCTTGGGCATCAGTGAATATTTTCACTCTTTGTAATAGTTGTGTACGGGTCCATCAATTGTCCCCAGTGTGAAAAGATGGATCTGAAAATCATATAGCCGCTGTTGGAAGGGGTCAAATATGCAGTACATGCTGGAAAACCAAAGAATGCACAGGACCTGGAGGATTTTTCTGAAGAACCGTGGGCAGTTTAACTGCTCAGGGCAAACAAGGGACTCATGAACAACCATCACAAAACATAAAAACAATTGTGGATCATCCATGTAACAACAACAAGGTAGTCACTTACAAAGTTCACTTACTTTTTCCACAGCACTGTGAATGTTTAATGGGATGTGTTCAATAATGAAAGATTGTAATTGTTTGTGTTGTTAGCTGAAGCACATTGTGTTTGTCCATACTTGTGACTTTGATGAAGATCAGATAACATTTTATTACAAATTAATGCAGTAAACCAACTAATTCCAAAGGGTTCACATACCTTGTCTTGCCACTTTATAGTTTGTACAGTACAGAATATGTTATTAAGCAGGGGCGTAGTAGCCATTATTTCAGATGTGGGGGAACAGAATGTCAAGGGTATTCTTTTTTCTGACCTTTGTCTAATTGCACTGTATTATTTAAATATTGCGAATTGTGTTTAGTGTACATTGTATTGCATATACATAGTACACAATATATAATATCACACATTACTCTATTCTATTCTATTCTATTCAACTGTCCAAAGTTCAGAAAAGAAATTGGGGGCACCAACATTGATCTTGCATGCCCCTCAGCAAATACTGCATCCCTGCCCATAGTATACTCCCACCCCCAACACCGATTGACAGGTTTCTGTGCAAGGCATAGGAAATTCAATTGGATTTTCAATTCCATTTGCATTTTGGCAGGCTCCATACACAAAACTGAGGAAGTGAAATAGCAAACAGGGTAATTACTATTGCTATTTCAATATGACAGGGTCATAATGCATAACACACAGGAAATGCAACTGCAAATGGACTTTGCATTTCCATTTGAAATTGGAAATGAAAATGCAAATGTAATACACAATTAGCAATTGCATGTCACAATTTATGATTCCACAAATAGGAAATGCAATTGCAAATACAGTTTGCAATTTTTTTTTATATATTGTCCGCAAAATTCTTCCATATAAAAAAACATTACTAATACAAATGTAATTGAAATTAAGGAATGGTTTTGAATATATACCCTTCATTTGAATAAATGTCTCAAAAATGAAACAACAGCTGATAGACACCCTAATATTCAGCATCAAGTACATTTATTTTTTTCTTTATTTATTCAACTTGTTACTCACTTGCATCTATCAACTTAAAACTAGTCATTAAAATGTTTCATTCAAACAAATACAGCAATAAAGCATTATTATAATCCTTAATCTAAACTCTAGAAGGTGCCGTCAACAGCTGCTCATACTTGTTTTCATCAAAGTATATCGTCTCTTCAGTAAATTCTGTAAGAAGAAAGGATTTTTAGTTATTTTGTCACCGTACTTGAACCTAAAGAGAACCTAGAAGTACAGATCTGCTTCATACTACTACTTCAAGAAATCAAGGGAAGAGGTTTTTTTTTTTTGTTCTCAGATGAACTAAAAGTATTTATACTGATTCTGATTGGTCAGTAGTTGTTGAGTAATTTTAACTTTTGTCTATTGTAGAAATCAGAATTAAACACTAAAGCTAGCATTGCTAGCATTATTCAACAGAACTGTACATGATACAGGATAGATCCCAGGACTATAAGATTCTAGGGAGAAAAAAAAGTCACCTTTTTTGGAGATGTCGTGAGTGACGATGCCAGTGATGTGCTCGACATGGCATGTGTAAGTGTCACCAGGTGCCCATTCAGAGGCCTGGACCTTCAGATGGCTTTTAATGCTGAATTTCCCATCAGGCCTTTTGGCAGAGCTGTTGGTGCTGTCATCATGCTGTACACTCACACTATTTAGGAGCCAGGTGATGTTAATGGCTGAAGGGCTATAACCGTACGCCAGACACACCAGTTTATTTTGACCCTGCAGCAGCTCCACAGAGGGAGCATTTTCATTCACAGAGGCTGGATGATGAACCAGGATGAGGTGTGGAAAAAGAAGAAAGATAGATTTTAGTGAAAGCAACAGTCAGATATTGCCTATAGTATGAAAGGTTTAAGTATTTGATCATGGGATCATAAATCAGGTTTGGAATCAAAATAATATCAAAATATCCTCTGATTAATTTCTACCAAATATACATGATGCATTGAAGCCATAATATGGCTTTAATAAATAAAGGCGTAAAGGCATAATATAGCAAATAATAAAGGCATAATATAGCAAATATAGTATAATAATTAAATGTAGTACATAACACAGCTGTTGAATTCTTAAATCTGATTGGTCAGAATGTTTTTGTTGTTGTTTGTTTGTTTTTTTACTGTATAACAGAGCTACTCTAAGAGTAGATCCGGCTGCGAATAAAATCAAAAGTTTATATTAGTTGTTACTATAGAAAAGATAACATTATGTTAATACTATACTATAAAAATCTTTATTATGAACTTTGTGAAAAATGTGTAACCATTAACATGGTAAAGCTTTCTGCAACTAGCTCTTTATTAAAAATAATAATAATAATAAGATCTCGGTGCTTTTATAACAGGATGTAAGGCTTGACATAATGAAGTTTCATTTTTTAATTAATAAAAATTGCAATCATTGACAAATTGCTTGGTGTAAGAAGCACACCGGAACATGCTGTTATAGGGAAAAAAACATCTTCAGGGTGGCAAAAGTAACTACACTTAGAGTTAACTAACAGTTTAGAGCATGAATTGTTTTCATTAATGAAACACTACTAAATAATAGTCTACATTAGATCATCAGTAAAGTCATGATCATGTGTAATTCAGATTAAGAAACTTGATATAAATTATAAATAAATTAAACAAGCTGCTCTACCAGAGACAGGATGTGACATGTTACTGACCGTATACGTTGTTAATCGAGTTCCTGATTGGCTTTTCAGATGACTCATGGCTGACCACACAGGAAAAAGTGCCGTCCTCCCTTTTTGATGCTGGTAATATCAGTGCGCTGTGCATGGAATAATCACTCCACGCAGAGCGAATGCCGACTGGACTGTTGATGAACTGAGATGCATCCAGCCGACTGCCATTCAGCTCCCAGTGCACAGAGATATCAGCAGGACGGAAGCCGTCGATCAAGCAGAGAAGATATGTGTTGCGAACTCCTGACAGATCGTCATCACTGGGACTGAGTATTTGGACGGTGGGAATTTTGCGGTCTGAGGCTACAAATAATTTAAAAAAAGAGCTAATATCAACTCAGAATTGCAGTAGTTCTTTCAAACTTATTAATTAGCAATAAATTTGTATCTTAAATAACAGTTATGCCACTGAATTCTTCATTTTGACTGGTCAGATGTTCAGGTCGCAGGTTTATATTAATGTGCTCATTCTAAAACGTGATAATTTCTAAAGTAACAGCTAATTCAAAGGGACTTATCAAATAATAAAGAATATAATAAGAAAAAGTCTTAATCATTGGTATGGTCAAGGCTTCTCTAAGGAGACATTTATTTCACATTTATGGAAGGAGTCTCCAGTGTCAGTGCTTTGTAACAGTCAGAGGTAAAGCTGCTGCTTTAAGTTGAAGGATGGACATTGTGTTTCACAGCATTTTCGTCTTCTTATCTCCAAAAGGAAGTGAGAATATGACTGTTTATAGCTGTGTTTGACTAACTTGTTTTGCAGACATTCCACAATACTGCATATAACTATGCTGTGATATAAGAGGTAAAACACTTTGAGACATGCTGTTATAGGGAAAAAATCAACTTCAGGGCAGTAACTGCATCACCTCGTCGATTATTATTATCTTGGCTGATGGTGTGTATGCAAATAATAAATTAATGCAATGTGACATGGACTAAAATCGTATTTATGACTATTAATATTCATAAAAATAAAAACTTTTTTTTTATTTATTTTTTTTTACAAAAGAATAAATATGGGTCTTAGAGATCGGTGTTTATGTGAGAACTTGCCTCTGGTTTTAGAGATGGTGTGCTCCATTTTCGTGGTGGAGCAGAGGTGTGTCACTTCACAGGAAACAGTTGTGTATGCGTTCCACTTTGCAGCTGGAACCTTTAGAACACTTCGGATACTCTCTGTTCCATTGCTGTGGACTCTGAGACGTTGTGTGGTCACACCCTGAGAGGTGATGTCCTTTCCTATTTTCCAAACAATCAAGAAGTCATTGAGCCAGTGGCCCAATAGCAGACAGGTGACAGAGACATGGTCATTTGCTCTCATGTCACTGATGGAGGGAGCCAACAGGTAAACCTGTGCCTTCTGAGCAAAATCTGGAGTCACTGGAGATAAAGAAATGACATTAGTGTAGAGATGTACAGACACATACATACATGTAAGATTTGTATTTTTTGTATAAAGATCATGAACTTTTCTGATATTTAGGCTGTTATTAGAATACCTGCACAAATACTGGTGTTCTTCTCAACAGGTTTCAGAGGATCCTGATCGCTGACTCGGCAGGTAAACGTAACTCTATTATTCCACTGTTGCAGTGGAACCGAAATCTCACTGGACACTTTCACACGTCCATCTGAATCCACTGTTACTGTACTGAGAGCATTGAGAGCATTTACCACAGATTCAGGGAGCCACGTTATCTTTGGGTTAAGTCCAGTTGCAGCGCAAAGAAGTTTTTGTGTCGCCGATGCAGATTTATCCACACTGGAAATAACTAAAAGTTCCACTGAAGGGTCACCTGGAGAGGACCATGAAATGTAAAGATTTCATTTCTGGCTATGTAGATTTAAACCACCTTATTTTGTGTTTTTATGGCTGATCCAGGTCATCTCTTGACTTGACATTTCATAGCGAAAATGTATTTCCCCTCATGTGAAGGGAATAAAATAACCTTTCCTGTGTCATATTTACAGAAAGCAGGCATTTTACATCACATCACAGTGTCAAAATGTTGCAGCGAGATAGCTCTACAGCTCTAGAATAGAGGAATCAGGATCCCTATATTTGAAACTATAACCAATTGTATGTAAAAAGAAATATCATGGACAAATAACAACAACACTAATAACTGCATAAGCGAGGACTAAAAAAAACATTCCCATGTACATTTCAGGTTGAGACCAGTTACAGTATGAACTCGAGTGATGTGCTAATTGATGAAATTTGAGAGCCAGAATTCACACCCCATGCTGACTGTGCTGGCATTTCTGCCAGTGTTCCTTTTCCCCCACTTCAGTTTTATTTTGACCTGTAAATATTGCCAGTATGCAGATGGTCTAGAGATTGAGATTGAAATGTTCATTACCAAAAAGGTTTTCAGTAGAATTGGACGTCCACTGTTTGGAATGGCTTTGCTGAATCTGACAGGTGAACCGTTTGTTTTTGTTTCTGTATGTTGTGGGAACAGTGAAGCGTGCAGTCAGAGTGTCCACTCCTTTGGGCAGATCCACATACTGAGGTTGAAGGACCCTTATTCCACTGGCCTGTAAGATGACCGAGAGCTCACCAGAGGGCAGATCTCTTGCAGCACACTCCAGTACTGCACTGTCTCCCTTCAGTATGTCTGCCAGATTCCTCCTGATCACCACTGTAGGAGTTGTCTGCACAGGTTCTGAGGAACATAAGGTAAAGTCTTATGAGTTAAAATGTTTCACTAAAGTGAAATATTTTAAAGTTACTTTTCCAACGTGGAACCTAATGTGTGCACACATGGCATTTAGGATCCCCCATGCATCTAAATGCTGTGTCTCTAATCACTGTTTAAATAACTAATATATGTGGGGCAAACTGGGAAAACACATCTATCTATCTATCTATCTATACACTGTATATAGTAGAAAATATTTGATCATGTGACTGATTTCCACAAATAGCAATAAGTTGTAAACTGTGTTTTTTAAGTTGCCCCTAATGATATAATTAAAAATTATATACAGAACATACCTAGAATATTAATTGTCTTCTCTACTGTGTCAAAACATGGATGTGCAGCGGTGCATTTTATTGTCTGCCAGTTTTTCCAATCGTTTGTAGAGATAGTCAGGTTGCTAACAGTTTTCCCGGCCAGTGTCTTCAAGGTGACTCTGTCCGTTTTTTCCCTTCCATCTACAAACCATGACACTCTGGTATTGTGCACAGTTTCAACAACACAGGAAGCTGTTACTTCTGAATCTTTCAATACTGACATGAGACCAGGTTTATCCAGACGTATCAGTGGCTTGACATTTGAATGAGCTGCAACACACAAGAGATTGTTCTGTTACAGTTATTCACTTACATCTGTTTCATGGAGTTTAATGAAATTGTAAGATTATGAACTTTTTGGATAAATAGTCCTTTGTTAGAATACCTGCACAAACTCTGATGCTCTTCTGGACAGGTTTGAGATTATCCTGATCACTGACCTCACATACACAATCATTATTCCACTCCTGTTGTTGAACCAATATCTCACTGGATACTTTCACACGTCCATCTCCTTGCATCATCACTTCTTTAAGAGCATTTGGCACAGATTTATGGAGCCACTTAATTTGTGGGTTGAATCCAGTTCCAGAACAAATAAGTTTTTGTGTAACTGATCCAGAGTTATCAGTGCTGGAAACAGCTGAAAGTTCCACTGAAGGGTCACCTGGAAAGAAGCACAAATATTATAGCATGAAATCTAAGAAAATGAATTCTGGCTAAACAAATTTAAACAACCTCATGGCAAGACATTACTGGTAGAAAAAATTAACTGTGGTCACATTAGTCATTTTTATATTTAGATTTTTGTGAAAAAAAAAAGCATAATTAACATGGCTTCTCTTTAACTGTAGTAATAAATATATGAAAAGTCAACAAAAAAATGTTTGTCATTTTTTTTGTCCACTCATGAACACCACATTATCTGAAACTTTGCAACTTTGCGGAAGGCTTATGCTCCGCTTACTTCACAATTATGTCGTCATACATCCCTGAAAAGCTTGTTTCTTTGTGTGTGTATATGTCTGTGTGAATTTATGTGTCATCATGCTGTACTATACATTTCCCTTTTTTTATAAACCCCACTTTCTATAGTGGAAACCTAATAAACCATTGTATTTTTATTTTTTATTATTTTTTCCACTAAAAATCAGGGTTCATATAAACTAAAAATACAGGTTTCTAAATGGTGTTCATGAAATTTAACCCCTTCACGACCATCTTTAATTATGATTAATTTACAGATGTATTTCCTAAAATCACAGTGTCAAAATGTTGCAGCGAGATAGCTCTACAGCTCTAGAATAGAGGAATCAGGATCCCTATATTTGAAACTATAACCAATTGTATGTAAAAAGAAATATCATGGACAAATAACAACAACACTAATAACTGCATAAGTGAGGAATAAAAAAAAACATTCCCATGTACATTTCAAATTGAGACCAGTTACAGTATGAACTCGAGTGATGTGCTAATTGATGAAATTTGAGAGCCAGAATTCACACCCCATGCTGACTGTGCTGGCATTTCTGCCAGTGTTCCTTTTCCCCACTTCAGTTTTATTTTGACCTGTAAATATTGCCAGTATTCAGATGGTCTAGAGATTGAGATTAAAATGTTCCTTACCAAAAAGGTTTTCTATAGAATTGGACGTCCACTGTTTGGAACGGCTTTGCTGAATCTGACAGGTGAACCGTCGGTTTTTGTTTCTGAGTGTTGTGGAAACAGTGAAGCGTACAGTCAGAATGTCCACTCCTTTGGGCAGATCCACATACTGAGGTTCAAGGACCTTTATTCCATTGTCCTGTAAGATGACCGAGAGCTCACCAGAGGGCAGATCTCTTGCAGCACACTCCAGTACTGCACTGTCTCCCTTCAGTATGTCTGCCAGATTCCTCCTGATCACCACTGTAGGAGTTGTCTGCACAGGTTCTGAGGAACATAAGGTAAAGTCTTATGAGTTAAAATGTTTCACTAAAGTGAAATATTTTAAAGTTACTTTTCCAACGTGGAACCTAATGTGTGCACACATGGCATTTAGGATCCCCCATGCATCTAAATGCTGTGTCTCTAATCACTGTTTAAATAACTAATATATGTGGGACAAACTGGAAAAACACATCTATCTATCTATCTATCTATCTAATTATCTATCTATCTACACGCTGTATATAGTAGAAAATATTTGATCATGTGACTGATTTCCACAAATAGCAATAAGTTGTAATCTGTGTTTTTTAAGTTGCCCCTAATGATATAATTTTAAATTATATACAGAACATACCTAGAATATTAACTGTCTTCTCTACTGTGCCAAAACATAGATGTGCAGCGGTGCATTTTATTGTCTGCCAGTTTTTCCATTCGTCTGTAGAGATAGTCAGGTTGCTAACAGTTCTCCCGTCCAGTGTCTTCAAGGTGGCTCTGTCTGTTTTTTCCCTTCCATCTACAAACCATGACACTCTGGTATTGTGCATAGTTTCAACAACACAGCAAGCTGTTACTTCTGAATCTGTCAATACTGACATGAGACCAGGCTTCTCCAGACGTATCAGTGGTTTGGATGTCGGTTCAGCTGCAATATGTAAGAGATTGTTCACTTACAGTTAGACATCATGGAAGATTTTTATTTTGCAGTGTTTTTCTGTGGAACTGACCTTTGCACTTGCTCCATGTTTGACTGAAGATCTTGGAGTTGTGTGTGGCTTTACAGGTGAACTCTGTGCCTTCATTCCATTGCTGTGCATTAATGCTGAGTTGGCTCAGTGCATCAAACGTCTTTTCTCCATTGCTGAGACTTTCGAATATCTTCATGGTTGCCTTCTCTGTGAGCAACGTATTACCCTTGTACCACTCAACACTTATTTTTTTCGGAGAAAAACCATCCAACCAACAAAGCAGATTAACGTTGTTGTCCATTGTACTGGTGCTCATGGTGATGTTGGGCTCAGTCACACGCTGAGCTATAAACAGTAAGATAAAAACAATTCAAGAACATGGCATATATATTTAGTGCTTAATAGAACTTCCTTAAAATTTGAATGTTTTACTTAAAATTTTGAAGTGTATTAAGATACTGGCACAACACTTTGGTAAGGAACACTAAAACTGTTATATTGTTGTACTATAAACATTATATTGATTATGATGATGATGATGATGATGATGAAGTCCTCAATGAAATATGAGTACATGTCATATTCCAGAAGGAACTCTGTTTCAAACATTCCTGCCACAAATCAGAGAAGATGGCACTACTATATGTAAAAGCTATATTTAATAATTTTTTTTTCAGAAAAGTGCATTGTGACAATCAGGTTGAACACCTAAGACAAGGTGAATCAGTTGAACACCTAAGACAAGAGAGAAAATCATACATTGAGCACAACGTGACACTGCCTTATTGGTGAGTGAATATAAGCAAATTTACTGGCCAATTATGTTTGATCCTTTCAATAATCCAACACTGGAATAGAACTAAAAATAAATACTTGCTTATTTTTTGTTCTTGAAAATTTGCAACATCCTTTCTCTTAATTTTCTGTCTCCAAAGCTGCAGCAAAGCCAAACAACTTCATCATCAGAGTTAAAAGTTAAACCAGTGTTTATTTCTTCTGCATAACTGATAATAATAAATCTAATCTACAGAACAAACTAATTTCTTAGATGGTACTAGCCAGGCCTGGTTAAAGAACAACTCGTTAATTTTTTTGTTTGTTTGTTTGTTTTTGTTTTTTGTTCCAATTTTTCCCTGTTTTTTTTTACTCATTTCATATATATGTTGTTTGTGGGAGTTTTCAAAAACAGAACTCAGTGTAACAACTAATGACAAATAACTATGTGATTAGTATGAAGCATAGTATTTATCACAGTTATCACAGTTTGTCTGTTTGATATTGTTCTCCTCTTAGTTTTTTGCATGAATAATTATTAAGAACAACATAAGAATAATTCTAGAGCTGAACCAAAACACAAACCAATCTTATGTTAGTGGTTCAGTAGTCTGTCTGTCTGTCTGTGTGTGTGTGTGTGTGTGTGTGTGTGTGTGTGTGTGTGTGTGTGTGTGTGTGTGTGTGTGCGTGCATGTTTTCTTTCCACAGTTTTTGGTGTTTTATGGTGTGGCTAGAGGAAGGAGTGCAGGACAAGCTTCAGTGAGCACAGCAAACAGCAGATGGGAGCGTTAGGCAACAAGCAGGCCAAAGATAAAGGTAAAATCTTCCAAAAGAAGCAGTCTAAGTCATCTGCATCTCTGAGATGGAGTGAAACACACCTGCACAGGAAGAAGTGCTACATTTATATCCATTATTAGACCATTTACATGCAGTGTTTTGCCTGTTATTTAAAGAGTGCTTTTTTTATTCTCTTTGTTTGCTCAGTGACATGATACAGCCTTCATAATAATGCACCAATAAACATAAATTAGCTAAAAAAAAATAATAATAAAATAACAAAATAATTTTACTATGTTTCGACAACAAACTGAGAAACACTCTTGCCATTTAAACTTTTTTTTTTTATAAAACCAACTGTAATAAGACCGACTGTAATTCAAATAAAGATATAGAAAACAATGAGACTTTTAATTGCACTTTAAAAAAAAAAAACCATTTATTTGAGTAAACGCATAGAAAAATCCAGCATTTAAATTTTCAAAAATATTTACAGATATAAAATACATGCAAATTAGCCTAGTAGGCAATAGCAGAAATTAAAGCTCAGAACATTACAGTGAGGAAACAGAGGAAAAAAACAAACTTATTTCCAGAATTAAACTAAATCACTGCAGCATTTTTTATGGCCTATTTGAGGATATATTTACTAACAGTCACTAACACAGAACAAAAAAGCTTGAAAAAATATAACAAAAATGCAAACACTCAGTGACATTGTGGGGGAAAGCTTTGTAGCATTCTCTATTATTTTTTAACAGAATTAAAAGTTTATTAATGGATTTGCCTCTTACATTTTATGAAACTATTTGAAGATATGTTTGATAGGTCTTTGAAGCCCATATTAATTATTTGCTTATTTTTTAATTGTATAATTGTGAGCCTTTTGAACATAATGTACAGTTTTAGGGAAAATGCTATCAAATATATACCTTAAATAAAGGCTGGTTTGTTGAGAATATGATGAAGGAGGAGATTAAAACAGCTGTAACTAAAATGTCTTAACTCAAAACTAGTCCAGGTGCAGATATGGAATTATTTCACACAATCCATATTTACGATGTAGTGAGATAGCGATGTATAAAGTTAGTGTAATATAATAATATACAGCCACCTCCTTGTGGTAGAAATCTTTTACAACCAAGCCATGGTCACTGGTTCACCGGAGCTCTCTGATAGCATGAACAAGTAAACCTTGGGGCAGTCTTTTTTGCCTATGAACATGAAACCACAGTAAAGTTCAAAACCTGCTCAGTTTCCTACTCTTGCATTGTTTCTGTCTGTTGGGGAACATTGGTCAAGTGTAAAATAAAAAACAATTTTGCGCATAATTTCAATATAATTAGATATCACGTTTAAAATTGTGCTTTTTAGAATCTTAGCTAAAATCTTCATAGCTTTATTATACAAATTAAGAGCAAAAATATGTATAAGTAGTAAAAGCATTTTCTATCATTTCCTCTTTGTTGATTTTGGTGCCATCGCTCCACTCATCAAAACTGGGTGATGAGTGTGACCACTATGTTTGTAGATATGGCTATTCCGGAAGAGAAGAAATCTCTTCACAATCAATAAGTTGCAACCCACCTCTCCCTTGACCCTGCAGTCTGCATGCCGCCTGGCTCTTTTGATCAGCATGTCCTTGGTGAAAGGTGGGATTATTGTCACCTGTGTCTGTTTTGTATCAACTGACACTGTAAAAAAGGTGCAGAAATAAGTTTTTTTTAAAGATGCGATTAAGGATTTTAATAAAACATACATGCGCACACACACACACACACACACACACACACTCTCTCTCTCTCTCTCCCTCTCTCAAACACACACACACACAGTGAATGTACAGTGGTGCTTGAAAGTTTGTAAAGCCTTTAGAATTTTCTATATTTCTGCATAAATATGACATCATCAGATTTCCAGATTTTCAGAAGTCCTAAAAGTAGACATGAACCCAATTAAACAAATGAGACAAAAATATTAAACAAAATATTTATAACAAAAATATTATACTTGGTCATTTATTCATTGAGGAAAATGATCCAATATTACATATCTGTGAGTGGCAAAAGTATGTGATCCTTTAGGATTAGCTATTTAATTTGAAAGTGAAATTAGAGTCAGGTGTTTTCAATAAATTAGATGACAAACAGGTGTGAGCACCCTGTTGTATTTAAAGAACAGCGATCTATCAAAATCTGATCTTCACAACACATGTGTGTGGAAGTGGATCATGACATGAACAAAGGAGATTTCTGAGTACCTCAAAAAAGAGTTGTTGATGCTCATAGAAAGGCTAGAAGAGGTTACAAAACCATCTCTGAAGAGTTTGGACTATACCAATACACAGTCAGACATGTTTTGTACAAATGGAGGAAATTTAAGACTATTGTTACACTCCCCAGGACTGGTCAACCAACAAAGATCTTTTGTTCATGAGTCCACCATCAGGAGAACACTGAACAACAAAAATATGCATGGCAAGGAGAAACTCAAAAAAGATTATTTTATTGTGGACGGATGAGACCAAAATAGAACTTTTTGGTTTAAATGAGAAGCAGAAGAACCTTATCCCATCTGTGGAACATGGTGCTAGTAGTACCATGGTTTGGGCCTGTTGGCTGCATCTGGGCCAAGACAGCTTCCCATCATTGATGAAACAATGAATTCTGAAGTATACCAGCAATTTTTAAAAGAAAATGCCAGGACATCTGTTCATGAACTGAATCTCAAGAGAAAGTTGGTCATGCAGCAAGACAACAATGCTAAGCACACAAGTTGTTCTACAATAGAATGGTTAAAGAAGAATAAAGTTAATGTTTTGGAATGGCCAAGTCAAAGTCCTGAACTTAATCAAATAGAAATGTTGTGGAAGGACCTTAAACAAGCAGTTCATGTGAGGAAACTCAACATCCCAGAGTCAAAGCTGTTCTGTACTGAAGAATGGGCTAAAATTCCTTCAAGCCGATGTGCAGGACTGATCAACAGTTACGGGAAATGTTTAGTTGCCAATATTGCTGAATAAAGGGGCCACACCTGATATTGAGAGCAAAGGTTTGCATACTTCTGCCACTCACAGGTATGTAATATTAGATCATTTTCCTCAATAAATAAATGACCAAGTATAATATTTTTGTATTTTGTATAATTTGTTTAATTGGGTTCGCTTCACCTACGTTTAGGACTTTTGTGAAAATCTGATGTTTTAGGTCATATTTATGCAGAAATTTAGAAAAAAAATTGTCACGATCTCGCCGGCAGAGGCCGCTGTGGCGACCACGTGCACGAGCACTGGGAAAGCGCGTGCACGTGCTCTAAGTGCGCATGGACGCTAAAACTGTTTCCTACGGACACATGCCTTTCGTTTTTATTTGGTTCTCTTCCAGTTCAGGTATTGGTTGATATTCGACGGTGTGTCATGATTGGTCCCAGCTGTCTGTACTCAGGGGTAATTGTGACTAATTGGTTATTTAAACCCCTCGTGTTGCTGCGCACGTGGCGTGGTATTAAAGTAAAAACATACACTAATAGAGACTGATGGGTTTAATGGTGCCACGGGGTAAAGTTCCAGGTCCTGTCTTGTTCCTTAGTTCATGCCATGGTTAAATGAGAGTTCAAAGATGGTTAATGTCATAGTTAAGAATGTTCATGCCTGAGTTAAATGAGTGTAATGCATGAGTTGAACGAGTATTTGATGCCTGAGTGAAACAAGTGTTTCATGTTATAGTTGTGTTCTAAGTGCAGTGTTTTATGCCTCATTCCTAGTTAAGGGATAAGTGTTTAAGTTTCAGGTACTTTGCTTAAGTCTAAATAAAGATGTCACTCCTGTGCTTACTTCCTGTTTTGAGTCCTGTTTCGTAACCAAAATTTTAAAGTCACAAACTTTCAAGCACCACTGTATAATCTGAAAATGCCATAGATCTAGTGTTGTAATGCATATTACACTCAAAGAATTACATAATTGATACATAACTGACATTTTCATTCAAACTAGAGGGCAAATGATTACTTTAAAGCAAACTTCCATTTACAGCATTTAGCAAGTGCTTTGTTAGTTAGTTACATTTTATATAGTGCTTTTCTAGACACTCAAAGCGCTTTACAACTTTGTAGTTTTTCATCATATACTGTTCATCATTCTAAGATGTTAGAATACCATCAACCTAAAACCAAGTTAGAGGAAGTTTTAATTAAATTAAGTGAAATTGACTGCTTAGTCAAGTTAGTTATTCAGCTATTCTGACACTACTTTCAAATTCGTAGGTAAAAGTTGCAAAAAAGAATGAAAAAAAGAAGTAAATTAATACAATACATACCATAACTTCTGCTGGAATTCACACTTAGCTGGAGAAGATGAGCCCGTCTATTCACTGGTGCTGATTTACTACTTATGGCAGTGGAAGCACCTTTATCCTAGCTTAAAATAGTGACCTTATTATTGAGGTCCATGCTTTCACGAGTCCACTTAAATGTGTGTGATTTAGGTGAAAATTGTGTAGCTAAGCTGATGTAGCTGTTCCATTGTCTATTTCTGTTTGGTTTGGAGTTGTTAGAAGCAGAGATGCAGGGAGCTCGGTCTCAACTGAAAAACAAACGCGCACAGATCCGGATGCAGCAGCAATGGGCACAGCAGTTATTGCAGTTTAGAAATAGATTGTGTTGCCACAGTATATGAAGGCCACAAAAGTGCAAATTTTTAATACCACATAATATCTAAATTTATGAGTGCTGTAAAATTCTCAATTAATGTTAATAAATTATCTATATTTTGTATTAATTAGCTCAATATGTTATTGTTTCTATAGTAACAACTAATGCAGGTACTTATATAGTTGATGCTCCGCATAATTAAAGCCTAATAATAAACACATTTTAAGTGTTATATATCAAACAAAATCTTATAATTTTGAAATTGTAAAACTTGTAAAGTCAAAATTGTAAAGTTGACATTTATTTAACATTTATGGAAGAAGTCTCTAATTAGCTAATTGTGATTGTAAATTAGTATATTCACATTACACCAACTTGTTGATTATTTTCCTACAACAGCACCCATCTTTCTGTTCTGTACATATTAAGCTAATTACGGTTAAGCAAATGATGTAGGAAAATCTCTTTGCAGAGCATTGGTTATCTGGAACTAAAGCTGAGAAACACTTAAATTATAGTTTACTAGTCTGTAAAATCTAATTTATCACTTCCAACTGTTGATGCCACAGCAAACTTTTGCAAATATTTTGGTAACATACTGTAGCAACAAGCATACAAGAAGTCCTAAGCCACAGGTGGGGAAAAAAGGAACAGGCTTTGTTTAGCTTTGGCAGAGATAGAGCTCACATGAAGTACACTAGTTACACTGAAAAACTCAAACAGATTTTTGTTTGATATTAACCATGTAAAAACATTTAATTGGTATAAAAACAATATTGTTGTTTGTTTAATAATTATATAAACACCTGTAAGAGTTGCCCCTCTGCCAGTACTGTTACATCATTTCCCCATTCCTTTACTGGTGCGTACTGAACGAACAATTACACGGTCAAGGTCCCCATCTTTTTGCACTATTATGTAAATAGAGTTGGTTTGTATAATATGTGGGGGGATGGATGTGTGTCACAAGGATAACAACCCTGCCAGCTGCTGATGTGATATGTTTTAAGATAACAACACTGTCAAGAAATGCAAATACAACTCACTTCTCATGGATGGGTACATTTATTAGCTTTATTTAATAATATATTATGCAGTAGCATATTATCTTCATCAAAAATGAAGACAATGAGTAATTTCCATCCACCTACTACTGCTTACTCCTTTTCAGGGTCACGGGGAACCTGGAGCCTATCCCAGGGAGCATCAGGCACAAGGCAGGGTACACCCTGGACAGGGTGCCAGTCCATCGCAGGGCACAATCACATACACACTCATTTATACACTATGGAACTTTAGACATGCCAGTCAGCCTACCATGCATGTTTTTGGACTGGGGGAAGAAACCAGAGTACCCGGAGGAAACCCCCGCAGCACAGGGAGAACATGCAAACTCCGCATACACATGGCCCCGGCGGGACTCCAACCCCGGACCCTGGAGGCGTGAGGCCAACGTGCTAACCACTAAGCCACAATGAGTAATTTAAGTGGTTTTATTTTACATTTGACTGCATTCTTTTCGAATTCAGAAGCTGTTAGACACCAGACTGACTGGAAAGACTTTATTATATTACAGGTACTTAAAAAAAAAACCTTTGTCTTTCGCTATTATTTTATTAGTCTTGAGTAATTGCTTGAGGACTTTAAACAATGTTTCATAAGTTATTAATGGCTTAATGCCATTGTTTTGATGTAGTATTTATATAAACATTTAACTTTTGAAATAAAAGTACTTACAACAACATTACCATGTTCTGTTACAAGTAAATAGACTGTGTCAAAGTGATATGACCTAAAACTTTTAAAATACTATGTAGATGTAGGCCTCCATGTTCATATTGTATACCAACTATAACCCAGTAAACACATCTGCTAGAGATGTAGATCATGTCTATTTTGCGTAGCTCTGTCAAGGACCATCTGTATGTGTGCATGACATGCAAATCAGGTTCAGGTCTTGCACATCCACAGACATCCAAAAAAAAAAGTCCTAGCCAGGAGTTCAAATATTGAACTGCATCTCTACGTCCAAGAGGGGTTGTAGTCAGACATCCAGATACTAAACCTGATTTGCATGTCGTGCACACATACAGATATGATCCTTGACCAACCGACGCAAAATAGACATGATCTACACGTCTGGCACTTTCATGCCAGTCAAGCCCATTTGAATCAAATTGGAAAAAAAATGTATATCTGATGACAGCAAAAGTGCGAACTCATTGAGCTAGTTGAACACACCTAAGGTAAGATCAACTAAGTTAATATTATGTTCCTGAATTTTCTTAGTGTTAGCTTTATTTTATAGAACCTTTTTTCTATAAAAACTGTGATGCAGTCATAGCGCATGTGCTAGGTGGATTGTTGTTTATTTGTTTGTTAATTGTTATCCACCGCAGCCTGAGTTAAGTTTAGTTTGTTTTCAATATTTTTGGACCCACACACACTGTCTGTAGAGTTGCTTTACAACTACAAATGGTAATTACGTTGAAATAAAAGTGAGTTTTAATTTAATGCATCCTGATACTGTTTATTTGGTCCAGAGCAGTACAAATGTCGAAAATGAGTCTGTGGTTGACGTTATAAGACATTGAAAAGACACCCATAATGACTACATTTTTACATTTTACAACTTATTTGTAACCTTGTACAGAGGTCCTGTGGATGTCAACATTGGAACGTTCAGATGATGTCATAAAAAGATTTTATAAAAACTATGATTCTAGCTCCTACCTTGGTGGACTTTGAATGGAAGAAGTTTGAATTAAACCCACCTTGTAGCGTTAGCATTATTATTAATTACTCCGCGCGAAGCCGCTGTGTCTACATGAGCAGGTGCAAGTTCAGCTTATTTTGCAGGATCAATAAAAGATGGCGGTTGTGAGATCAGGAAGTTGAAGCAGATGTTCAGTGTTACATTTCATCATAATGGCTTCTCTGCAGTATTTGCACACTTGCTCAGTTGACTGAGCTGATGAAAAGCAGTGTGAAAGTAACTGTTGCGCGGGGTAGATAAATTTTGGACTTCCTGTAGTTTTTATCCCGATTGTATTATACAACTCCGAACAGGTCACTCGCACCGGTGCAAATAAATATTTATTCAGTCGCACAAAATACTTTTCAGTCACAAATACGAGTGAAATGGTGGCACTGTAGAGCCCTGCATTTATCTGCAAAGTTTTTTCCCGTTCGGCATGATGAGGTTTAATGTCCCCGACAACCTCTGTAGTGCCATTTAGCATCGCGCTAATTTCATTATTACTCCTTGCGCGAAGCTGGCAGCTCGAGGGCTAAAATGCTAATTCCGTTTTGGGGTTTTGGCACTACAGAATGACGTCATCTCTGCGCCGCTCTATGTGATTGGCTGTAAGTGTAGGAAGCGCTTGATTTGATCTGCAGCAGAGGTTTCTATGAGCTGAGGACGAACTTTAAACTTCAATATCGCAGTCGATCATGTTCATTTAATCGTGGGCAGTCAAAATCGTAATCGGGATCGATATTCGATTAATTGTGCAGCCCTAGAAGAAGGTGTACATTATTCACGTGTAACAGCAAGGAAAGTTCCGACTGTAACATGAATGATAGTTTTATGTTAATGCAATCATTCTAATACATTATGCTTCTATAGTAACAGCTCATATGCAAGCTCATAACGGCAGACACTTCACATAATCAAAAGCTAATAATAAATGGATAATAAAATAAATTTAGCAGAAGTGAATTACTTTCACAGTTTAATGAAAACTTTGGTGCAAATTAGCCAAACTGGGAAGTCAGAGGAAGTCTTTTTTTTACAAGAAAAAAAGAAAGAGAATTAATTCATCAATACCATGTGTATACATAGATTGAAAGTAGCCGTCTATTCATACTGTTACTCAGTTTGAAAACTCGTGCATTTTTATGATTAACCCTTGAATGATAAACGTGTAGTATGGCTGGAGTCTGACTTATCTACAATTAACTACACTTTAATAAGATGAAGAGAGATCATCATGAGAATATACTGTATTAAAGTCAGAATTAGAGATGACCCAAATGGAAAGAAAGCTATACTGTACATACTATATTAGCAAAATGCTAAACAATGATGTCCAGTCTGTCAAATTTCATTATATTTGCTGATGATTGTTGTGTTTAATTTTATCTTTTACTTCACAGGTTAAAGCTGAGCAAAATATCTGTGTGTCTGTCATTTTTATTATTATTTATATTTATATACCAGCATGACATCTAATAAGTTTTTTTCCCATTATTTTAGAATTCTATATTCACTTTTTTTTTTTTTTTTAATCAAAATGATGTCAGCAGCCACAGTGAGGGTTTGGAAAACTGTTCAGGCAAAAGTGTATCTGAGTAAAACATTACACACTGTACAGCAAATTCTCATTAAATTAAGAAACTTTCACTTAAAAAAAAAAAAAAAACATAAATAAATCATGTTTCTGGAGGAAACCCACCTGAAGCAGCTCCTGTGAACATCAACGAGATCCAAAAGGTGTCCTGCATTTTTTTTCTCGCTAAGTCCAGAGAAGAGAGGTAAAAACATCCAGAAGCCCACAAACCAGCTGAAGGGAAACGAACACTGTGCAGTTCTAGCTGGAGATCTTTATACACACACACACACACGCACAAACACACACACACACACAGAGAGAGAGAGAGAGAGAGAGAGAGAGAGAGAGAGAGATCTGGGAAACAGTGCCGACAGGGTGAAGCTGTGGGTAATGTTTTACATGCTAAATAATACATGATGCAAAAAAAAAAAAAAGCCCACTGGCTGTTTAGGACAACTGACACATTCTTCTCTATTAACTGGGTAAACAATATTCAAATAGACATAATCTATAAGTTGTTGAATTGTACTGTTATATTTTACCTTATATTTGTCTTTTATTTATTTATCCTGGTCAGGGTCTTATAGTTTTATTTAATACACGTATAAAACAAGTGAGCACTGTATATTTTGCAGTCAATTTCTTACAACTGGGTAAGGCTAAATAAGTTGCCAGAGAAGTAGATATTTATTATTATTATTATTATTATTATTATTATTATTATTATATGGAATAAAACATAATGGGGCATGCTGTTATAGGAAAATAATCGACAATGGGGTGATGTGATACAGCGGAGTTACTGTTAACCCCCAAAGTACATTATCCAATAATATCAGTTGCCAATTATTTCTCTTTTTTTAATGTAACAAACGTCATGCTTTTCTTCCATTCATAGTGACATTTAATGTAATGACCACAAGACATTACGTTAGTTCCTGTCATCATTTATGTTGTAGCAGCATACAAAACAGGCAACTAACCTTAACAGGTAAAAATTACACATTGTGGCATCCACATTACATTGCTTTGTTGTCATTTAATATATTATCAAATGCGATCTACAGTGGTCAAGAAAGAGGCGGCAGAACTGGGGCACTTTAGCTGACAGGAGCTCTGTTTCCAGTTAAAAGGGTGCCTCAGGTGCAGCTACAGAAGTCTGTTTTATATGTTTTAGTTGATCATTTCCCCAACTCAGAGACTTTGTTTGTTCAATACATTTCATATTAAGATATGGTGAGCATGAACATTAAACCTCTGTTTTGAGCAATGTTTGATGTATTTAGTTTTGACAGATGAAAACAGACACGATTTGCAATGTTTATTATTCAGAAATAAAGGAGTCTTTTCAGTCATAATTTTACATCATTGACATTTTTGTTCAAAATATTCTGAATATTGAATGGTAAATGGTCTGCACTTATATAGCACTTTTTTTAACCTTAGCGGTTCCAAAGCGCTTTACACTGTGTCTCATTCACCCAATCACACACACACACACACACCCCAATGGTAGCAGAGCTGCCATGCGAGGAGATATATAACATAGTTTGTATATTATGTAAGCCATAGAAAATCACTAATTGGATGTGACAGGTATAGGTCAAAGGTCATCATCATTATAATTAAATATGACAGGTCAAAGGGTCATCATAATCACTTATAATTACGTTAAATCCGGTTCCGGTGTATTCCAGATGTATTCCAGACACACGCACACACAAGTTGTTTCCTTTCCCATAGATTGTGATACGCTCATGAGTTAGGCCTAGGTCAAAAAAGGTCAATGATAATTATTGCTGCATGTTCAATCCTATAGCTTTCACACGCGTATAACCCCGTCCCTCCCTGCTTAGGTTGTTAGTTGTTTTCCTGAGTTAGGCCTAGGTCAAAAAAGGTCAATGATAATTATTGCTGCATGTTCAATCCTATAGCTTTCACACACGTATAACCCCCGTCCCTCCCTGCTTAGGTTGTTAGTTGTTTTCGTGAGTTAGGCCTAGGTCAAAAAAGGTCAATGATAATTATTGATGCATGTTCATTCCTATAGCTTTTCCTATAGCTCCGAAGCAGACACACACACACACACACACACACACACACACACACACACACACACACATACATACATAAGGCTGATGAAAATAAGTAAATGTTTAATAATGAATTTCTGTACACATCCTACCAAAAATATGACGCACACACACACACACACACACACACACACACACACACACAAACACACACACACACACACACACACACACATACATAACCTGTCCAATCAGAACAAAAGAAAATAAAATTGATCCATCCGGTAGGTGACGTTATAAGCACCATAAGTTTATAGAAGATGAAGGCCTCACCCACCCTCTAGGTTTAAAAATACTCTGTACTTCGAAGATCGTGTGTGAGCTTACAACATGTCTGCTGCTTGTCCTGATGCACCGAAAAAAACTCACTCTTTTTTGGGAAGATTACAAAAAAATTTAGAGCATGAAAAGATTCAATATTGGGTAATGTCAAACGGATGTACAGGTCCCGGGTCACATCCACTGGAGCTGCGCTACTGAGAGCGTAACTTTTAACGAGTGTGACTGGAAAAAGTTCAGAAAATGGTGCAAGGATTTTGACTACATTATTAGAATGGACTTCTTTTCCCCGGATGCGTACAGGCGTAAATGGAGCAGTACATCTCTGCAATGCAAATACCGCATCAGAGCAACAAATTTCTGCAAGAACCAGGTTTCGCTGCACTGTTTAAACCGTGGTTCAAATATACTTTGGCAAGAGGTCTGAAATTGTGCGGTATCAAACACACTCCATCCCTGGAAAAAATTCAAGGTATCGCTGAAGCCATCGTGTGTGAATGGCAAGACGAGCCTCACATCAAAACCGTTCTGAACGAGGTCAAGAGAAAACCAAAGACATTTTCAACGAGCAGGTGTATGAAGACGTTGTGGACTACTGGACCTTTCACTCATCTCTGGAACCCGCTGACCCACCGCATTCGTGGGAAACTTCAAAACACGCCACGTCTATTCTGACTGCAAGAAAAGCCTGAAGACAAACAAAACAAAATGCTGAAGACATTTGTAAATAGAGTGTGTCCTTAACACGTTGTTTGTATCAAGTTTTATCTTACATGTATTGCTCAAACATTTGAATGTAAAACTAATCATGTCTCTAAACCAATGTTTGATATAAATTGTTTAGAATGGAAAACGTTACTTTGATTGAATATGTAATACCATGCTCATGTATTTTGAGATAAAATGTTTAATCTACACTTGCGTTTGATCATTCTTGACACTCGAAAATGACTGCGCGATTGATGAAGAATATATATTATACGCCATCAGAACCTGGTTCGTACGGTGGCGTTGAGAGTTTGGAAAGAGCTACTGTTGAGAAAATAGGTAAAAGAGCTAATGATACTGAAATAAAAAACTGGTTAGCAGAGCAGGATGCGTACAGTCTACATAAACCAGTATCAGCAAGCTGATTTCGTCGATATGAGCAACCTGTCAGAGAGCAATGACAACGCGAAATTTATGATCATGTGCATAGATATTTTATCCAAATATGCCTGGGTACTTGTGTTACGAAACAAGACCGGACACAAGGTAACTAAAGCATCTGATTCCATTCTAAAGGAAGGTAGAGTCCCCAAAAAACTTCAAACTGATCAAGGGAAGGAGTTTTTTAACAAAAATTTTTAAACATTAATGAAAAAACATGACATTGTTCACTTTGCTACGGGTACGGGACAAAAAGCATCGGTGTGTAAAAGGTTCAACAGAACGCTAAAGACCAGGATGTGGATATATTTTACTGCTTGTAACACGAGAAAATACATCGACGTAGTCCAGGATCTGATTCAAGCGTACAATCACAATTACCATTCAGCATCAAAATGAAACCCGCCGAGGTCAACGAAGCCAATTACTTCAGAGTATTTAAAACCCTCTACGGACTGTTCTCACCTAAATTAAAGAAACTAAAATTCAAGTTTAAAGTCGGTAATATCGTTAGAATTTCCCGTTTAAAAAGACAGTTTGAAAAAGGATACGAGCAAAACTTTACGGATGAGGGAGGGTTTTTTTCAATCGATCAGACATTTGTTGTCGATACTTTAAAGTTTTTTTTCTTCTTCTTAGGAACATACACAACCGGATTCTCCCCCGGAAACACCCCTGACTGGAGACGAAGTTCTTCTGGCGTTTGTGCTTTCAGGTCAACAAATAAATACCCATAAGGTCTAGAGACGGCGTCGAGAAAGCATTCTAAAAAATACTTGCTGTTACCCGGATACATTTGACGAGCCAGTATGCTGATCTGTAATTTGTCTCTAGGGTTTTTAAAAAGAACCATGTAGTTGGTGTTCAGGTTGATTGTTCTGCTAGTCTTGCCTTGAAAAAACAAGTTTTGAACAAGGAGATGACGCTCAGATTTCTGTGGTGGGTGTATTTTGTAAAAGCCTTTTCTACTTCATCGTTTTTACTGGCGGATTCCATCAAGTCATCGATTACCAACAAGTTTTTTTTTATTGGGCAGAAATAGTTCGTCATCACACAAAGAATCAGGGATTCCTTGAAGAAATTTTATATTTATTCTGGTCATCAATTCATCGTACAGAGGTTGCCAACACGTATAACACCAGACAATGTTTTCTGGTACTACCGACATTACGTCTTTACAGTTTTCCAACAACATTTTGATAAAATAAGATTTTCCGCTATTACTCGGTCCACATACTATACATGAAAAGGGAAGTTGCATCCTAACATCAAAAGCTGTCACATTCATATTTTCCATTACAAAACACATCAACAGAAACTATATACACAGATATACACGAATAGTCTTAATAGCCGTAAGGGAGAGTTGTAAAATCGGGTAATAGAACACGCTTATCGTACACAACCCTGAACCTTTTCATCTGTGTTTTGTTTCTCAAATGAAACCCCTTTTTATCTCTCACGATTTGGTTATGCGTGGTTATGAGTTGACCGGTTTGATCCGGATTTTTCAATCGCTCGTAAACCAGTTCTGTCAGTGATTTCAAATTGACAATTTCAAAATTGATACAATTTAAAGTAATGCCTTTAGCTTTCATGGTTGTTTTTCCTTTTACTGTTTTGTAACCGTAGGTTTTAGGACCTGCACTTACGAATTCTACGATTTGATCGCCATCATCTAGTTCGCTGGTAAGACCACCCAAGTAATCGCTTAAGGGTGGCATCCAGTCACCTTCCTTACTTTTAAAAATGATGCTGTCCGTGTCTGTGTACAAACAACGCTGATCCAATCGATCCATCAAATTGTACAGCTCAAGTCTAGCGTATGCGGTAGTGAAAATTACGATGAATACATGAGCGTTCAGCGGTTTAATCAGTCTCTCGTCTGTGTAACGCCACTGCACCATCGCCACCTTCTCATTCAAAAAAGAGAACTGACTCACATTATAAATATCGGAGAACATGAACTGTAAAAACTCGGTAGGATCGCGAATTAAGGTCGTGTTTGATCTGTCAGGTCTTTGACACATCTTACCCCACAACAAGTTTAGTGCGAGTTTAGCCACGGATCTTTTGGCAGGATTAACGGTGATAAATTTCGGATCCAACGTGATCCCTTCGTTCTCCTTATATTTGCGAATGTACTCATGTTTAGAGGATTCATCAATGACCCAGGACGAATAACCTGAACTTTCCTGTTTGGTCTTGAGGAACATTTTAATATATCTCGTAAAAAGCTCATCAGACCTTTTAGGAAAGTGCCACACTTCAAACACTTTTAGAATTTTGTAACCTTTTTCGATAGCTTTCTCAATTTCGATAGATGCCCATGTTCCGGTAAGAGCTCTCTCCTGATCCATATGATTGCACTGTTTTAGCTGATGTTCGCCGCACGTTCTACAAAGAGGAAAGAGGAGTTTGCTTTTTACACGAAACGGTAGAACAGGTGCCCACAGACTCCCAGGCGGTAATACTTTTGCTCTGACAATACCAAAGTAATATTTCAGAGGTTGAAAGTCACGATAAATGATGATAGGGTGATCGATCAGATATGTCTTTGTCTTATTCACAAATGGGTAAAGAGAGGTAAAATCGAAATAATCGATTCTCTCACCGGGTTGAGCTACATAATGCAAATGTAATGCGTTTGTTCGACCGCCAAAAAGAGCATCTCGCGGGTTTAAACGATCAGGAAAGTCAGTCTTTTAGAAAGTTTAGCACGCGGTTGTCGTTTTTTTTTTTCATTTCATTCCACTCGTGTTCCCACATCAGAGTGACATGCAAATTGAGAGTGTCTTGCAAATTCTTAATTCTCTCCATCGATTTTTGACGGATATCTCCGAAGGTAGCATTGGATTTGGTAAGAGGATGCAGGGTCATTGAGGGAAAACACTTTTCACAACCGTGATAAAAACATCCAAGAAACTCAAAAACCTTACATTTCCCCCCATCCTCACAGTAACCATCTACGTAATAGTTACCAAACCTGACTTCACCTTCGTTCAAAGCGTGGCGAATGGGTAGGTTTTGCGTTTTAGAAACGTATTCGAGCCATTGTATGGAAGGTGATGAGTAAGATTTCTGAGTGGTGATGTAATTATCAAGCGGAGGAATAGCTAAAGTGTCTTTACGTAGGCACTTGGTTCTAAAGATTTTCATGCACACAGAAGCGATCGTTATGCATTTAAAAGGATTGACCTTTGTACTTTCCAGAATTTCTTCTCTGAAAGCTATACACCCCTTTCTCAAAATCTCTACATCGTTCACACAGTATTCTGCCATCTCTTTCTTGAAATCAAAGACTTTGTCAGAAACCGTTCTGTACCACTTAAAGAAATCTTCTCTATCCTTAGGCATCATGCCATCTACACCGTAAAACTTAGGGTCAGGATACGGTCCTACGTAATCCTGATGTTCTACGGTGTTCCAGAAATGGGGAAAATAACCTTTCTTGCTTTCCGAAAAACCCATGGCTTTCGGGATGCTGCTCAACTTCATGGGAAAGAACGATAGACTATCAATGTAGGACTGGCGAAACGCGGTATCGATGAAGCACAAAATTTTACCACCTTGCGCTATGATTTCGGGTGTGATTCCTTCTTTCACTAAATGGTTTAACAAAAGGTATGAATCGAACCCTCTAGCGTTATGCGCGATAAACGTGTAACCGTGGTATGTATTACACCGAAACTTTTTAAAGAAGGCACTGACGCAATCATCCCCTTCAGCTACCCACTCCTCTCCCTTAAAATCAATACAGCATATGAAATTGGCTACATGAGTTCCTGTTTCCTGCATAGTCTCGAAATCGTAAAATACATAATCCGTATTTTCGCGTTCTTATCTCGCCCGCTGTATAAAACATCTATGCTCGATATCCTCGAGTTTTTGACCACAGAGCATGCATTTCGGATGTGTGCACTCATGTTTCTCACGATTAGAAGGTTTATCCCTTATCACACGTTTACATTTACTGCAGTAGAACCCCGTTTCACACATAGAATATTCTCCTTTGCTCGACTGAATCTTCGCTTTATGTCTCTTGAAACAGTATTGGGATCTACACAATCTCTGACACTCTGGGCATTTAGTTACATTCTTTGGGTGTTTGTAACATTCGGGGTCGTGACAAACGTTGCAGCTATATTCGCATTTATGTTTCCAAAAAACGTCAAACCCTGAGTGACAGAAATGACATACATGACTCGTTCCTAAAAGTCTGGAGATACGTTTTACTCCATAATAGTGGTTGTCATGCAAAAACAAGTAAATCGTTTTTTCGTGGGGAGTCTTGCTAGTTTGAAAGAAAGAGTAACCGGCTTTGCTGACAGAACAATGTAAGATTACGATTTTACAATTCAAATGACTCTCAAATCTCGATACGTCAGCGAAGCTGACTGCGGTGTTTACGGATAATCCCACATCGTGTTGTAATTGTCTAGCGATTTGTTCGGTTTCAAAATCGTTTTTTTCACGATTCAAAAGTTGGGTGACACACAAGGCAAAACACATATTGTCTCTGTTGTGAAAAACGTATAGATGCTTCATTTTCTTCTGCATGGTTTCTGAATTGAATATATGGCCTATTTTCCTTCTAATTCCACCGCCCCGAGGTGGACGGACGATCTGGAGAACTATTTCAAGGGTATCATCCATAAAAATTTTGCGTTTACACTGAATTACATTTTCGAGCATGGTCAGAAAAGAATGTAAATCGATGACACCGATGTCTAATTGAACGCTTGATGAAACATTGACCGTATCACTTCTGATTTCAATGGTGACGGCATCCTCAGCGGAAATTAAACTATTAGCAATTTCAATCACACTGTTTAAAATCTCTAAAACATAATTATAAAAATCTGCAAAGCTGTCAACATTAGCAATTGAAGAAAAATTCACTCTTCGCCTAATCTCAGTGTTGTTGAACCTTTCACAATTAATTATCCTAATATTAGGATCTAACCCACCCCCATCTTGCTCAACTCGGATATCGGGCGATTACATGTTTTCCATTTGAGAATTTTGGATATCGGGCGATTGCATGTTTTCCATTTGAGAATTTTGGATATCAGGCGATTGCATGTTTTCCATTTGTGAATTTTGGATATCGGGCGATTGCATGTTTTCCGTTTGAGAATTTTGGATATCGGGCGAATGCATGTTTTCCGTTTGTGAATTTTGGATATCGGGTGAATGCATGTTTTCCGTTTATGAATTTTGGATATCGGGCGATTGCATGTTTTCCAAAGGATGGTTGTACTCATTATCGTTTTCCGAATTTTGTGTTATATTGACAGGGTTTTCGATTAAGTTAACCAGACTGTCATTTATCCTCATAAGACTTTGATTAAGTTTGTATATCATATCATGAGAAGATGACGGTCTAGGCTCCTGAGCGTTTTCCGGAGTTGAGACGATATTCTGTTCGGGAGATAATGACATTTTTTCATTGAGTTGATTCACCGCTTCTATTAAACATGAACTTATCTGCATAGATTGTCTTTGTTCTTTAGGTTATTTTGTAAGTCTAAAAGACATTGATTTAATTCGAAAAATATGTCGTGCGATGCCACTGGCGTGCTTGATACAGTTTGACTGGAATTTCGGCTGGGGTTTTCATTTTGAGTATTACTCTGTTCTGACGATCTTAAATTTTCATTCAACTGATTGACTGCATCGATTAGATCAGGGTTTAATTGTACTGAATGACTGTGTTCATTTAGGTTATTATGTAACTCTAACAAACATTGATTTAATTCAGAAAATATATCGTATGGCGTTACCGTTGTGTTTGTTACGTTGTAATTTGGACTCTGATTAGGTCTCTCACTAACAACCTGGTGTGACGGAATTAAACTTTCATTCAGCCAGTTGATCGCTTCAGTTAAATATGGGTTCAGGGTTGTGTACGGATCACGATGTAACAGACCATTTGAAAACTCTGGTTTCCATCACAACAGAAATCATGCGGTGATGGATTATTTTCGGTTCTCATTTTTTTTGTCACTGTATCCGAACTGCATTTCGGTCGTTTCTGCGCCATATCTATCATACAATTTTCTGATCAAATTTATGCTCACTGTGAGACAACTATTCAAATTTTCAAGTGTGTTGTACAGTAAAGGGACAAAATCCGTACCTCGACCAGATTCAAATGTAATATCAAGCTGCCCAAAGTTTTCCAATAAAGCAGTCTTTGCTTGGAAGAATTCACGCCACGCTGTACAGATCTCCTGCAATTCGAGATCGGGTTGAATGTCGGCTTCCGAGTTGATTTCCTCTCGATCTTCTACTGCATCAAAATTTTCGACATCACTCATATCTATAAGTCACAGAACAAGTGAAAGAGTTTTTATTTTTGTTTTTATTTTTAGCTGGGTAAATAGAAGGTAAAATATACGTCATCTCACCTGAAATATCTCCGCTGTCAGCACTGATAGTCACAACGCCCTCATCTTCTGAATATGACACAAACAAAAAGTTATAATTATGTATGAAAGACTTTACAGCATGAAACATTCATGATTTTATGTTATGACTTACATGTAGAGCTCAGATTCAAAAGGCTTCGATCAGATGTCTCGGAAATTTCATCATCAGAAATTATGACGACACTGTTATCTACAAACAGTAAAGCAAATAAAACATACTTTTAGTACCTTAACAGTTCCCTTTCTAGCTCGCTACACAGATCTAAGAGACAAAATTTTATTACCTAGTAGACTTGCATTCGTTTGATACGTTATCCTATACACTAGAATCAGACGAGCTTAGTTCGGTCTTGCTCTGTAATATAAGTGTATTGAACATTAAATTTAGATATAGTATCGTACCTGTTTACATAATGACCAGATAAGGATTATGATTGTTGTATTCAGAAAGAATAGTTTTAAATTTATATCAATATCAATATCAAATGGATAATTACATAAACATTGTATTTCAATTTATAATTAACTATTTCAATTGTTTAAAATACATCTTCTTACCTGCTGAGAAATCCATGGTGTTTGGAAGTTTTGAAGGATAGAGTCTGGAAATTCTTTCGATCCCTTCGAACTATTCGACTCTTTCCTGATTTTTCCAACTAACGAAGTGTTCGCTTTTATAGACAGGTTCGTATATGTGTGTGTGTGTGTGTGTGTGTGTGTGTGTGTATGTGTGTTTCAATAATTATCATAGAAATTTTTGACCTAGGCCTGACTCAGGGAAAACAACCAACAACCTGATGTGTGTGTGTGTGTGGGGGGGGGGGGGGGGGGTGGGATAGTGGGTTGGGTTGGTATTCATGGGAAAGCTATATGGTAAAGAACATGCAGCAATAATTATGATCTCTTTGTTATCGGGTGTGTCGTCACCGGTAAATACCGAAACACAGTGCAGCGAAACCTGGTTCTTGCAGAAATTTGTTGCTCTGATACGGTATTTGCATTGCAGAGATGTACTGCTCCATTTACGCCTGTACGCATCCGGGGAAAAGAAGTCCATTCTAATAATGTAGTCAAAATCCTTGCACCATTTTCTGAACTTTTTCCAGTCACACTCGTTAAAAGTTACGCTCTCAGTAGCGCAGCTCCAGTGGATGTGACCCGGGACCTGTACATCCGTTTGACATTACCCAATATTGAATCTTTTCATGCTCTAAATTTTTTTGTAATCTTCCCAAAAAAAAGTGAGTTTTTTTCGGTGCATCAGGACAAGCAGCAGACATGTTGTAAGCTCACACACGATCTTCGAAGTACAGAGTATTTTTAAACCTAGAGGGTGGGTGAGGCCTTCATCTTCTATAAACTTATGGTGCTTATAACGTCACCTACCGGATGGATCAATTTTATTTTCTTTTGTTCTGATTGGACAGGTTATGTATGTGTGTGTGTGTGTGTGTGTGTGTGTGTGTGTATGTGTGTGTGCGTCATATTTTTGGTAGGATGTGTACAGAAATTCATTATTAAACATTTACTTATTTTCATCAGCCTTATGTATGTATGTGTATGTGTGTGTGTGTGTGTGTGTGTGTGTGTGTGATATTTTTGGTTGGATGTGTGCGTGTGTGTATGTGAGAGTGTATGTGTGTGTGTGTGTTGTGTGTGTCATATTTTTGGTTGGATGTGTATGGAAATTCATTATTAATCATTTACTTATTTTTCATCATCATTATGTATGTGTGAGCGTTTGTGTGTGTGTGTGTGTATGTGTGTGTGTGTGGTGTGTGTGTATGTGTGTGTGTCTGTGTCTGTGTCTGTTTGTGTGTGTGTGTCTGCAGAACTGCTTCGGAGCTATAGGAAAAGCTATAGGAATGAACATGTATCAATAATTATCATTGACCTTTTTTGACCTAGGCCTAACTCAGGAAAACAACTAACAACCTAAGCAGGGAGGGACGGGGTTATATGCGTGTCAAAGCTATAGCTATGAACATGCAGCAATAATTATCATTGACCTTTTTGACCTAGGCCTAACTCATGAGCGTATCACTATCTATGGGAAAGGAAACAACTTGTGTGTGCGTGTGTCTGGAATACATCTGGAATACACCGGAACCGGATTTAACGTAATTATAAGTGATTATGATGACCCTTTGACCTGTCATTATATTTAATTATAATGATGATGACCTTTGACCTATACCTGTCACATCCAATTAGTGATTTTCTATGGCTCACATAATATACAAACTATATTATATATGAGGAGCTAACTTGCCATCGGGAGCATCTTGCCCAAGGACACTTCGGCATGTGGAGTCATGTGTGCCGGGAATCAAACCACCAACCCTATGATTAGCAGACAACCCGCTCTACCACCTGAGCCTCAGCCGCCCAATATCATGAATTGAGTGTATCGTTACATCCCTAGTTGTTGTCTGAAAATATTTCATATTAGCTGAAGCCAATTCTACAGTCTGCTGCACTACACTATGCTGGTAAATACACATACATACATACATACATTCTTCTTCTTTCCCACCAAAAAAGTATTCTCAGGGCCACCCTCTGCATGTCCTACAGGATTGTGGAGATGTGTGAGGATCTATGTGCAGGGAGTTTAATAACAAACACAATATTACAAAATTCAAAATCAGAAGCCAAGACAGTCCACAGATCTAACAGAAAGTACCTAAAAATAAAAAGCCATGGACAAATCCAAAGAGTAGTTAAAATAATCAATCAAATCAAAGATATGGGTAGGCAAACACAGACCAACATTTCAGAATTTAGATAATAAGAAAGGCTTAGAAAATGGATATTGTGTGAGTCGGCATTATACAGTGCATCTGGAAAGTATTCACAGCGCTTCACTTTTTCCACATTTTGTTATGTTACAGCCTTATTCCAAAATGGATTAAATTCAATATTTTCCTCAAAATTCTACAAACAATACCCCATAATGACAACATGAAAGAAGTTTGTTTGAAATCGTTGCAAATTTATTAAAAATAAAAAACAAAAAAAGCACATTTACATAAGTATTCACAGCCTTTGCTCAGTACTTTGTTGAAGCACCTTTGGCACCAATTACAGCCTCAAGTCTTTTTGAGAATGATGCTACAAGCTTGGCACAACTATTTTTGGGCAGTTTCTCTCATTCCTCTTTGCAGGACCTCTCAAGCTCCATCAGGTTGGATGGGAAGCGTTGGTGCACAGCCATTTTCAGATCTCTCCAGAGATGTTCAATCAAGTTCAAGTCTGGGCTCTGGCTGGGCCACTCAAGGACATTCACAGAGTTGTCCTGTAGCCACTCCTTTGTTATCTTGGCTGTGTGCTTAGGGTCATTAACCTGTTGGAAGATGAACTTTCACCCCAGTCTGAGGTCCAGAGCGCTCTGGAGCAGGTTTTCATCAAGGATGTCTCTGTACATTGCTGCATTCATCTTTCCCTCGATCCTGACTAGTCTCCCAGTTCCTGCCGCTGAAAAACATCCCCACAGCATGATGCTGCCACCACCATGCTTCACTGTAGGGATGGTATTGGCCAAGTGATGACTGTTGCCTGGTTTCCTCCAGACATGACGCTTGCCATTCAGGCCAAAGAGTTCAATCTTTGTTCAATCTTTGGTCTGAGAGTCCTTCAGGTGCCTTTTGGCAAACTCCAGATGGGCTGTCATGTGCCTTTTACTGAGGAGTGGTTTCCATCTGGCCACTCTACCATACAGGCCTGATTGGTGGAGTGCTGCAGAGATGGTTGTTCTTCTAGAAGTTTCACGTTGTCATTGTGAGGTATTGTTTGTAGAATTTTGAGGAAAATAATGAATTGAATCCATTTTGGAATAAGGCTGTAACATAACAAAATGTGGGAAAAGTGAAGCACTGTGAATACTTTCCGGATGCACTGTATACAGATGAGTAACACCTTGTTTATATACATAAATTGATAAATGGATTATTGCACACACGGTGGCTTATTGGTTAGCACGTTTGCCTCACACCTCCATGGTTGGGGGTTCGAGCCCCACCGTGGCCCTGTGTGTGCGGAGTTTGCAGGTTTCCGCCAGGTACTCCGGTTTCCTCCCCCAGTCCAAAGACATGCATAGTAGGCTGATTGGCATGTCCAAAGTGTCCGTAGTGTATGAATGGTTGTGTGAATGTGTATGTGGTTGTGCCCTGTGATGGATTGGCACCCTGTCCAGGGTGTACCCCGCCTTGTGCCCAATGCTCCCTGGGATAGGCTCCAGATTTCCTCGTGACCCTGAAAAGGATAAGCGGTATAGAAGATGGATGGATGGATTATTGCAAAGTGAACAATAGAGGGGTGAGCAACAAATAATAATAATGTGTAGGTTGATGATGCAAAACAGCTAGCAGTGCTACATTATGTTGTTATTGCATTAACGAGTCTGACTGCTGTAGGGATGATGGACCTGGGGTAGCGCTCTTTCTTGCAATTATTAATTATCATATTTTAAAGTACTGTGCAAAATTCCTTTGCACATGACAAGAAATGTTGTTGAGAAAATATGCCTTCACAAAATAAAGAAATTAAATCTTTCTACATTAAAAAAATACTATAAAGTGCAGTAATAAACAGTAATAAATGAAATAAAGTCAATATTTAGTTTGACGACCCTTTGCTTTAAAAATAGTAGTCTCAAGTACACTTTCTGCAGTTTATAAGGAAATGAGCTGGTAAGCTGAGCATCTTGTAGAACCAGTCACAGTTCTGGAGACTTTGCGTGTTGTGCTTGCTTCTAATTTTTGCAGCAAAACCCAACAGCCTTCATTGGGTTTTTTGTCTGAAAAGTGGTCTCTTATGTAATATAGCTTGTTCTTTACTGCCATACAAACATTTTTCTGTAACGTTTAATTTTGTGCTGGAAAACTAATGTTTGGAAATATAAAATGTTTTTGTAGTGACTCGATAATGTAGAAGTCATCAACTTCTACATGACCTTGAAGACTCAGGTTTACTATTTTATAAGTACAGTATATAATGGACTCTCACCATAAATGGATTAAAAAACAACAGAAACAACAAAAACACATAGCATTGTTGATATGGTGACGTTTTGTGTGAGGACTAGGGATGTAGGGATATGAATATATTATTTGGAATGAACTGATAATGTGTTCTGAACAGATACTAATACAAATAGGAGGTTTGTTGTTTTAGGAATCTTGCAGGAATCATATCTGGTTGCCACTGTGTATTGGGACTGGGATGTTTATTAGAGTGCTGGAATTTGTACCTCCGGGGGCTTTTGTTCCCACCACTGTATTTGTTGAGCTCTACTGCCTCCTTTAGTTGTTTCAAATATTGTACCTGTATAAATTGTATTATTCCTCACATTATAGTTCACAGGTTAAACATTTATTCAAGTTGTTTATTAAATATTCAATATTATGTAGAGATGAATAATGTTTCAAAATCAACAGTCTTTGAAGATTGGATGTTTTATGTTAAAAATGTATACTGTGTGTTTAAAAATGACAAGCAATTACAACTTCGTTCCACTGGAAGAAAGTAAAAGTGTGACTGAGATGGTTTATTAGTTGCACTGAGAGGATGTCTCTAACATGTCTCAAAGTTTTTGTAAGGAGAATCCACTATTCTGTGTCACTGTGTATCTTGCGCAGTAATACACAGCTGTGTCTTCAGTTTGCAGATTCTGTCCTCCAATTGTTATTGTGTTAGTAGCAGTGTCTCTGGAGATGCTGAACTTATTTTTCAGTTTGTCACTGTAAGCTGTACTACCACCACTACTGATGTATCCAATCCACTCTAGAGCTTTTCCTGCAGGTTGTCGGATCCAAGCTGTATAATAGCTGGTAACTGAATATGAAACCTTGCAGTTGATGGAGAGACTCTGGCCTGGCTGGACTGTCATGGAAGCAGGCTGAGTCAGTTCCTCACCACGCACATCTGTGGAGGAAAACACATGGTGATATCTCACACAGTATATGCTGCACATTTATTGTTATTGTAGTAAATGAATGAATTTGATAAAGCACTCACAGGAAGTAGCTGCCAGCAGGAGCAGTAGAGATGTAGAGAACATGGTGTGTGTTGTTTGTACTGGGGTCTTCTCTGTTCTCCAAAGTTTAACAGAGTCCATCACATCATATAAATAGTGATATCCAGCCCTGACACTTGTATTTGAATATGTGGTGATGATGGGAGGAGAATGTATTTCAAATGTGTTTAAATCACATGGAAGAGATTCATCTTTTGAATGTGGATTTTTATTGTAATATATGCCTCTTTATCGAATTCTATAATTTTCTATAAAATATTGAAGTGTCAGTGTAATAAGCACATGGATTAAATATTACATTTATCATGATAATTATTATCTGTGCTTGAGGACATTGGGATCATTATAATTGAAAAATTCTGCCTCTCAAAATGCTCTCACACTTTCTCACACATGATCACACAAATTCTAATTTGTTGAGGTGATTGTTGTTAGGTAAAGATACTACAGTATAACAAGTTCTTGTAAGTGATGTGATTATAACAGTGTGTATAATGTGCAGCAATGTTAGAGATGTAGCATTATTATGTTAGAAATATGGTTTAAAAAAATAACTTTAAATACTTTGTTGTCATTTGTGTGATTATATGTTTTTTGGTTAGACTTGGAAGGTAAGTGTTGCGCTTGTGGACTAGTAGGACTTTGTATGAGGTGTTTTTGTACAGGTTTATTGATCTGTCTCACTGTGGTTCACGGGCGCAGTAATACACAGCTGTGTCTTCAGTCTGCATGTTCTTCCCTGTTACTGTTACTGTGCTGCTGGATGTGTCTCTGGAAACCTGAAACCTGCTTTTCAGTTTCTCACTGTAGTAAGTGTTACCATCACCACATATCTCTCCGACCCACTCCAGAGCTTTTCCTGCAGGTTGTCGTATCCAGTGTGTACAGTAGCTGCTATCAGTTAATGAATATCCAGATACTTTACAGGTCAGAGTCACTGACTGACCAGGGGTTAATAGTGTGGATCCGGGCTGGATCAGCTCAACACAGTGAACATCTGTTAAAGAAAAGTTATTTTAATGTTGGAAAAAGAAAATGTGCCCAAAAGCCGTATTATATGTCAAATGTAAAAACACTTACAGTGTACGGCTGCCAGCAGCAGCAGCAGTAGGGATGTAGAGATCATGGTGTGTGTTGAAGCAGAATAAGTAAAAGCTCTTGGTCTTCATTGCTTAAATATATAACAGGGAAGGACATTTGCATAGAGACACTCCTTATATTAGGGGAAATTTGATGCAATCCCACATATCAGGACCAATGTACCTTATTAACGTGTGGTGACTTTATTTTCATTTTATCATAATGCATAAATACATCTATGTACACTATTTGCCTTTTGTTTTGTTTTGTTTCAGCGTCAGAATGGTGTGATGCCATTGATCCATCATCATGTTAAAATGATCAAATTTGCCCTTCCAAATAATCAATATTGGGAATTCTAAGTGTTGTAGTATAACTAATACTATAGGTTGTGTCTTTTTGTTTTGAATATCCATTAGAGATAAAGTCACCCCCAAAAAAATCTCAGTGATTTTATATAATTTGTTAAGCTTGCTTGTTGACTTAAACAGTTTTAGATCTTAAAAGTAACACTGCTGCTAAGGGAAACTTGTGAACTTTATTAACTCTGATATCTGTCCTTATGTGTGGATGAAACAGAGTTGATGAAGTTTTATTTAATGGGCCATGTAACATTTATGGAAGGAGTCTCCAGTTTCAGTAAGTTTTCAGACACAGAAAACTCTTTAGAACAGAGGACTTTGCACTTATCTTGATGACAACATTACAAGCAGCATTTTATTTTCTTATTAATTTCGAGAGTGAGACAAAGGAGCATCTAGAGAAAGAACAACAGTTTATAACTTATTTGACATAAGTGATAGCGGGAACTAACTTGTTTTGCACCGGTGCCACAATATTTAATGTAACTATTAATGGATAAAAGTATAAAAGTGTTGCTAAAATTTTTTTTTTTTAAATGCTAGCGTTAGCAAATTACTGTGTTATAAGAGAAATATACCACTTTGGGGTGTGCTTTTACTTAAAAACATGATTATAAATGCAGTGTGGTAACAATAAGTCCACTTCACATGGTGTGTGTGGGGGGGACTTTTTTTTTTTTTTTTTAATCCTCTCCTGCCCACTCCTGTGTGTATTTTTTGTTTTGGACTTGACTGTGATATTTTCTAACAAACTAAATTGGTTCTTTTTCCCACAGTATAAATATATCAGTCCTTTAAACCATTTGATTTGCATAATAGTGTTTAGGTGTTGCAAAGGTGCAATAGAACTAAAGTCATACTACATTTCCTGCAAATGTAAAAACATGTACACATTCACAAAATATAAGAGCTACTACTATTTACTATTTTATAAGAGCTACTACTATTTACTTACTAATTCATCAAACAATGTGGATTATGCAATCTGGTTTAATGAGGCAATGATATAGTAGATCTTTAATGTCTTAGTTTTTAAACAATGTTGTAATTAGATTTTATGACTTTGATGGAAATACGGGGAGGACATCAGTCCTCTCTCAGTCCTTTTAACCTCTCAGTCATTTAACCTCAACTTGTTGGGAAGATCTTGTGTAAGTATAGAAAGACCGCCTCTCAGAGGACTTAAAGCATAATGTTCATAATTTCTAATATGGGTGCAGATATATAAATATACTAAATATGAATATATACAGTGCAAGTCAAACATTTTGGTAAATTGGATTGGCTGCAAAAAAGCTAAATCATTTTCACTACTAGTGTAATGTTAGAGAAGATTTTTCAATGCATCCATTATTTATTATGCTTTCATCTGGTCTATAGTAATTTAATATTTCTTTATGTATATAGGATGTGATGGTGTTCCTTAAATTGTACCATTTAAGTTAACTCAAAATAATCTTCACACATATGTGAGGTTTAATTTATGTACAGTAAAGCACATTGTTGCTCGTGTTTCTGGAGATGCTGAAGCAAGTTTTAAAGGAGGCTCCAGAGGCTATGCCTCCACCACCCCATATGATCCCAATCCACTCCAAGCCTTTTCCTGGAGGCTGTCTGATCCAACCTGTGCCGTAGCTAGTGAGGGCATAGCCAGAAATCTGACAGGACAACTTCACTGAGGCTCCGGGAGGTTTAACCTCAGCAGGAGACGAGGTCAGACTGATGCCATGCATATCTGAGAAGAGGAGAGCGGTAAAACACACAGAAGCTATTAAACACACTTCACTTCAACTCAGGCTGAAATATGGAGCATATAAAAAGGTGAGTAAGTTGTGGAGAGACGTGTTTACTCACAGGGCACAGAGGATATCAGAAGAAAAAGAGGCCAGCTCACGATTCCTCTGCTGTACTCGACCAAACACAGAGACTGCTGTGTACTTGCAGTGTATTTATATCTGTCTGAGGTTGGGGAGATTTGCATGCAGAATGGGTTATGTATTTAATACTTATTATGGTGGTCTTTCTACAGTACAGCATTTCTTCAAACATTGTCATTTATAAAACTGTGTAGACAAATTCTTACAGGAACAAACCAACAAATAATCTGATCAGAATATATTTTCAGAATTTAAATTTATTAAATTTAATCAAAAAATAGTTTCAGTGTTGCATATGAAGAAACAAATAAATTAGCAAAAAGATTTCTTATGAGTAATGTTTTTTTCAAGAAATGAAATGTAATGCATCTGTATGTCTTATGATTTAATGTCTTTGCATATAATTAATGTTGCTTTCATTTTTGTATTCAGCTTTAAGCACCAGCCAGACATAATAAAAGAAAAGGCTAAGAATTTTACAGAGGTATTTTGACTGTTAATGGAGTAAGACAAAAGGAGAAATAAAACTGAGCACTAAAATGAATGCATGTTGTTTATAATAAATGTCTCTGGGGTTCAGTTTCCTGCTGAGGGAATATTTACAGCTCATGAGGACGTGCTTGTGTAAGTTTTTGTACAGCTCTGGAGTCTGTTGTGTCAGTGTGAGTGTCGTGCACAGTAATAAACAGCCGTGTCTTCAGCTTTCAGACTCTTCACTTCAAGGTACAGCATGTTTTTATCGGTGTCTTTAGTGATGGAGAACTGGCCCTGCAGAGACTGAGCGAATGTTGTGCCAGTGCCAGCGTCAATGCGCCCGATCCACTCCAATCCTTTTCCTGGTTTCTGACGGATCCAGCTCATGTAGTAGCTGCCCATTGAGAATCCGGAGACAGTACAGGACAGAGTGACTGACTCTCCAGGTCTCTTCACCACAGAAGCAGAGGAGGTCAGGGACTGTCCATAAGAATCTGGAAGAGAAGAGTATAACTAGGTAATGTTATGGTATAATGCTTATTGGGACAGAAAGTTTACATTTTCCTCGTAATCATCACATGAAAAAGTCTGAAACTTACATGAAATGAGAAGAAATAAAATACAATGTCCTAAAAGCATCCTTCTCTGAGTTCTGCTTCACCCAGGTTTAAAGTGTATTGGAGTGTTATCTATCACAGAGCTCACTGGAAACTAGAACCGTCAAGAACATGCTGTTTATACCCGACTCTATTTGAATAGGGAGTGTCCATGACCACTATGGATGTATTAAATCCACAACCACAGGCTGCTCAGTGTATAGATGAGTGGATGATTATAAGGTTCTGTGTAGAACCCTACAACAGAATGTTTCACTATCAGAAAGAGTTCCAAGTAGAACCATTTTTACAAGCTGAGAACCCTTAATTATCCAATGAACCCTTAAACCAGTTGAATAATAATGTATCTGAATGAAATCATATAAAATTTAACAACTGATCTTGCTCGCTCAGATCTTCATGAATTTTCCATGTAATCAGGTTCTCCATTACAAAGAGCCTTAATTACTGATCAACACAACACTGGTTGCTAATATGCTACATGTAATTCTGTTTAATCTGAGTGTCATGATGCTGGATGCAGTCATAACAGAATGTGAAGACAGAGATTGTCTAAATGTGCAGATAGCAACAGACTGAGATGGTTGAGTTTGCACAGACTGCCCTCTAGAGGCACAAAAGTCCTGTTTTCAAAATATCCATGTGAATGTGAATGAGTAATATTAAATGAAAAGGTTAAAATGTACTTGCTGTCAATAAAAACTTCTCACATGGAGCAGCAATACAAATTAAGAAAGTATGAATTCCACATTGGACTATTTGCATCACCACGGTTTAAAAGAGAGAAAGCACTCAGATACAGTATCAGAAGGAAATTAAGTAATTTATAACCCTGTATTTCTGATGGAGTTTGTTCTTCACACTCTGTGTAGTGTGCTTCTCTAATGTCATTTAAAGCCAAAATAAAGACGCTTCCTAAAAAATAATTTAAAGATATTAAATTCACTTATATCACAGTGCTGCTGAATTCTCGAATCTGATTAGTCAGAAGGTGTTGATTATTTTTCTATAACAGCAGGTCTGCCAATTTTAGAAAGGTAAATCACAGGTTTATATTAATTAGCTTATTGTAGTACTTTATCATTCCATAATAACAACTTACACATGACATGTTTGATGGTCGTTCCATATAAACAGACTTTTTTAATGTGTGTAATTGCTGATATGGTGAAACTTGCTTAAATTCAGAAACAGCCAACAGTCTCCTTATTTTACAGAGGTGAGATTTCAGGAAATGTTGCTTATTCCAGATGTTCTTCTAAGCATAGAGGAAAGTTATAGAGTTCAGTATTAGTCTCAATGTTCCTTAGAACATTAGATCCTTAGATCTAATATACTGATGATGAAAATATGAGCTCAGTGTGTGAGGATCACGCATGTGTTTTTGTATTGACACCCAAGTAGAAGCATCAGTGTGTGGGCAGCGGGCACAGTAATACACAGCTGTGTCTTCTGTCTGCAGATTCTGTCCTCTCAGAATCACTGTGCTCCTGGAGCCGTCTTTAGAAATACTGAACTTGCTTTTTAGAGAATCTTTGTGATAATTATTTCCATCACCCCAAATGTGGTTTATCCATTCCAGAGTTTTTCCTGTAGGTTGTCGAATCCAAGCTGTGGCGCAGCTGTTATCAGTAACAGAGTAGCCTGATACTTTACAGATGAGGGTTAAAGAATGGCTCCTGGCTTTAACAATACTGTGGCGACCTGAGTGAGTTCTACTGCACATCCCACATCTGAAAAAAAGAGATGTCACAATTTCAGTCACAAATGTATGTACAGTAGTTTATAACTGCAATAATTTGCTAGCAGCTCTGAGTTCATTATTGAAGTGAAACCCACAGGATGAAGCTGCCAGCAGCAGCAGAAATCGAAGGTTGAACTAAAAGCAGTGTTAAATTCTCCAGCGCCTACAGTGACCGAGGCAGATTTTTCTCTATATGTAGTTGGAAGTGGGGAAGTTTTGCATATGCATTTGCATATTGTTATGCTGGTCCATTAAAAAAACAGCCTGCTGGTTACTGTCTTCTACAGGTTTTAATAATTCACTATGGAAAATTGTTCTTTGGTGATTCAGTTGATTTGTATATTAAAGACTGGAAATCCATCCACCCATCCATCTTCTATACTGCTTATCCTTTTCAGGGTCACGGGGAACCTGGAGCCTATCCCAGGGAGCATCAGGCACAAGGCGGGGTACACCCTGGACAGGGTGAAGACTGGAAATGTAAGTTAAAATTAGTTCTGTAGATGAATCTATACCTCTTTCCACATGGAAACTAGATGCCCAAATCAACACACACTTGGCTCATAGGAATTTTGATTTAAGTCTACTTGCTTATTTGAGCATAATGCATTCTGAGTATTTTATTTTTATTTTATAAACCCAGATGTGTGAGATATTGCTTTGAGCTCTGTTTCCTATCTCTGAGAACAACTGCTTACTTAGTTCTCACTCTGTTACACAGTGAAATATTGCTGTGTTTAAAAGATGATGTAGGGAGAACTTTTATACTTGCTGGAGCTCATTAAACAGACTCTTGGAAGCATCAAAGAAAGACAAAACACTCAATGTTAGGCTTTTACAAAAAGATTTGCATTACACTGTTGTGTTATATATATACAATATTGCATATATTCAGACCTGACTTAAGTGATCTTACAGCAGTATAAATGTCCAGAAAACATTCACAACAAGCCACAAGCAGTAAAAGTCAGGAAGTCGTAACATGTCAGACATACATTAGACAATCTAAAAGTTTTGGTTCTTTGACGTCCATGAATACACTGCTGATGTAAATGTGAGCTTGTCATGTGAATTTAGCAAGCATGTGTTTTTGTACTGATGTCTAAGGAGAAGTATCACTGTGTGTCGGGCGCAGTAATACACTGCAGTGTCTTCCGTCTTCATGGTGTTCATGTGCAGATACACCTGCATCTTACTGTTGTCTCTGGAGATGGTGAAGCGGCCATTAACTGCACTGAAGTAATACTTGCTACTACTGCCCTGTGAGATAGTTGCAACAAATTCCAGCCCTTTTCCAGGTGCCTGTCTAATCCAAGCCATGTAATAGCTACCAAAGTTAAATCCAGAGGCTATGCAGGTCAGTTTATGAGACTGATCAGGTTTGATTATCACTGAATCAGACTCGATTAGTGTCTGAGTGCAGGAATCTGAAAAATAAAAATACACAAAGATAGGTATTAAAGTAAAAACAAAACAAAACAAAAAAAACAGAAAGAAATATTTTTTAAAAATAATAAAACAAATGATAATACTAACATTGAATGAACATTGCTAGAGCAAAGTAACTCAAAACTCTGCCTAGTCCCATCTCAAAGAATTAAAACAATTACTGTTGCTCTAAATGAACACAAACTGCTGGTATGTTGTTGAGCTGAACGTATATCAGCATAAATGCTTCAAACGTAGAATATCATTTGCATGGCACGCCCACTAGAGATAAAAAATATTCACAGAGAAATAGCCATGAAGAGAAAGTGCTTACTGAAAGACTCCAGCTGTGTTTCATGCTGTCAAGTCTGTAACTCTTTACTACTTTATTAGATATCATGTCCTCTTAGTACATCACTGTGTATCACTGTAACACCCTGAAGAACATGAAGTTTTCTGATCACTGAACAACACAAACATGTCCAGTTCTTTCAGAAACTGTCATTTTTCAGCAGTGTGTCTAATCCAGGTTATCCAATAAAAACTGAATGTAGTTCCAGAAATAATGCAGGTCACAAATCATCACTGTTGTTAAAGCTTTGTGAATGATGGTATAATATATAATATTAAGAGTTATTTATTATTACCTTTGAAGAGTAGTGTAATGAAATATATAATAATACTATGATAATGTTAGCAACCACGAGCAATTATCTTTCAGTTGTTTAATGTGAGTAAGATGATAGTGAATCATTGCAGTCTGTGAGGAGAGAGAAGCTGAATGTGTATTAATGAGCAGTTAGAGATGGTTTAGTTTACACAGACCTTTACCTAAAATACAACAGAAGCAGAGGAGCTCAGTGACAGATTCAGTAAGGAATAAAACACTTGGGGGCATGCTGTTATAGGAAAATAATCAATGGCAGGTTAATGTGATGCATCCTCATTTGAAGGATTGTCACTGTTACCACATTAAAGTTAATTATTTTCCTACAGTAGCATGTGCAAAAATGTTTTTTTCCTCTAATACCTTTAGTATGTGTTGTGTATTGAAATCAACATCAGGAATTAGTCATAAAGAAACTTTTTTTTTTTTTTAATCAGAGTTATCATTTAATTTAAAAGCCAGTTATTGTGAGTACCATTTAAATTCAATTGTATGAAAATCAAAAACTACTTTCGAATATGTGAAGCAAGTGGAATGTTAACTAGACATTCAGATGCTTTACATTTAAAACAGCTAAAAGGATAAATAATACATTATCAATGACTATGCACCGAGTACAAGTTTCTATAGTTTTTGTTAAATGATTATCTAAGTGTCTAGGCTGAAGTGTTTATAATGTTGTGATGAAGCTGTTGTTTTTGTGTATCACTGCAGCTTGTCGTGTAATACAGTAATACACAGCTGTGTCTTCAGTCTGCATGTTCAGTCCCTGTAAGGTCACGGTGTTTCTGGACGTGGTTCGAGAGATGACAAACTTGTCTTTAAGTGAATCTTTCTAATAAATACCCCATCATAATAAATGCTGTTGATCCATTCCAGAGATTTTCCTGCAGGTTGTCGAATCCAAGCTGTTTCATAGTGGCTGCTGCTATCAGTGATAGAAGCTCCAGACACTCTACAGATGATGGTTAAAATCTCTCCTGGCTTTATAACCACTGAATCTGTCTGGATGAGCTCAGTAGCACAGAACAGATCTGTGAAAAGAGAAAAAGAAAAGGTTCATATGTGGAACTGAAAGGATCAGATGAAGTAATAAAGCTTAAATTCAAACACTCACAGAGGGCGATAGCTAGCAGCAGCAGTGGAGCTGAAGCAAACATGTTTGTGTTGAAGGAGGACTAATGATAACTGCTTCCTCTCTAGATAAACATGGTGCTAATATTACAAGATGAAATGGAGACTTGCATAAATATTAAAGAGAAGCAGAGTTGAGTCCAGCTCTGCAGCTGTTAATCCCAGTCACATCGCATTTTGGCTCTAATTAACATCATTTTATTGTGATAAGTAATTAAAGTATCTACTATTATTACTAACTAGATAGGTAAAGTTCATCACAACAAACTATAATGTTGGCATGGAAAAGCAAGTCTGCTAGGGAGTTGCTACGCAGTTGCAAGGGTGTTCTGGGTGGTTGCTAGGCTGTTGTTACAGTGTTTTAGGAGGCTGGGGTCTTGCTGGGTTGTTCTGGGTGGTTGCTCGGGAGTTCTGGGTGGTTGCTAGCCTATTCTGGATGGCTGATGGGATGTTCTAAGTGGTTGCTAGGGTGTTACTAGGGTGTAGCTAGGGTGTAGCAGTGTCCCAATACTTTTTGGATCCATCAGTGTTCCAATAATTTTTGGAGCCGGACTGTGTTCCAATACTTTTGGAGCCGGGCTGTGTTCCATTACTTTTGGAGCTAGGTAGCATTCTAATTCTTTGGGATCTAAGCAGCATTCCAATACTATTAGATCTAGACAGCGTTCCAATACTTTTAGAGCTAGACAGCCTTCCAATACTTTTGGAGGTAGACAGTGTTCCAATACTTTTGGAGCTAGGCATCATTCCAATACTTTTGGGGATAGTTAGAGTTCTAATACTTTTGGAGCTAGACTGCATTCTAATTGTTTTGGCTGTAATTCAGTTTGATGATATGAGCTTTAGATGAGCAACAAGAGGATTTTATGTCTGTGACGCATTTCTTTCGCAGTATTTTCAAATTCGGAATTTCGTTTCTAGATGTTTTCCTGATTTCCCCTCTGCGCCTCCTGAACAGGCTTGGGAAAGCTTGTTTTCAAACAATCCGCATCAGAGAGGAATGATTTCTAGGATTTATGATTTTATTCTGGCGCTAGGTTGTGAGTCGAGTAACAAAATTAATAATGCGTGGGAAACGGAGTTAGGAGTACAGATAAGTGAGGAGTGTTGGGAACATGCTACAGGGAGGGTACAGTCTACCACTTCTTGTGCTCGTCTTGGACTTATACAGTTCAAAGTTTTAAATAGAGTCCATCTGTCCAAGTCGAGACTTTCTGTGATGTATCCGGACGTAGAGGACAAGTGTGATAAATGCCATGGCTCTCCCTGCCATCTTGGACATATGTTTTTCTTCTGCCCTGATCTCCATGGTTTTTGGTCTGGTTTTTTTTACCATCATGTCCACTATTCTCAGGGTAGATTTAAAACCTTGCCCATTGATTGCTGTATTTGGGATTCCTGATGACTCAGTTCCATTGAGCTCGATACAAAAGGATGTTATTGCTTTCACATCCCTTATAGCAAGACGTTCCCTACTGTTGCATTGGAAGTCTGCTAAATACCCATCTATCTCCCAGTGACTAAAGGACGTGATGTTTTTTCTAAAACTCGAGAAAATAAGGTATACGATGAAGGGTTGTATGGACAAGGTTTATATATATATATATATATATATATATATATATATATATATATATATATATATATATATATATATATATAAATGGCATCTCTTTATCGTATACTTTATGGAGTTACAGACACTTCCCACTTAAATTTTTGTGCCTGTTGTTGGGTCTTACAATATCTATATAACCAGCGACAGTTATTGGTAGCCATGATGAGCCTGGGGGGTGGGGGGGGGTACTTTTAATTTTGTTTTCCTTTGTTAGTATAAAAAGAAAAAAAACTGTGAATGTTTACTGCTGTGTGTTGCTCAATTTGGTTTTTTTTTTGTTTTTTTTCTTCTCAATAGAATATTTGGGAAAGGGAGAGGAGGAGAGAAGAGAAAAGGTGATGTTCAGCAGACATGTTTGGTAGACGTGTTCAGCAGAAATGTTTAGTTCAGCAGAAATGTTTAGTTCAGCAGAAATGTCCAGCAGAAATGTTCAGCAGAAATGTTCAACAGAAATGTTCAGCAGAAATGTACACAGAAATTTTCAGCAGAAATGTTCAATAAAAATGAAACTGGAAAAAAGATGATTTTATGTAGAGCAAATAATAACAGGATGGATTCGCATAGACTTCCTTTTAACCAATAGAGTCAGATCTATAATATGAACCTCCACAGGCTGATTTTGCATGTGCCAAGGATGAGAGCAATGTTACATTTTACAGTTTGCCAGTTCAGCTTAGTGGTTGTTTTTAATAATTGGTGTACATGCAAGTAACTTTCAAAGTTCTTATTTACTAATTTCCATCACTTTAGAGATGGTTGTTAATTAAGATAACAAGATAAACTTTATTGATCCCACACTGGGGAAATTCCCTCGTTACAGCAGCTCAATTACACAAAAAAACTGATAGGAAAGAATACACATTATATATGAATAGAATTAAAAAATATATATATTTAAAAAATATACAAAAGGAATAGAAAAATAAGAGTAAAAGTAGTATAAAAATAATAATAATGATAATATGTACACTATGAACACCTCAATGTATGTACAGATGAATACAAATTTGAATATATACAGATGAGTGACACCTTGTTTATATACATAAATTGATAAATGGATTATTGCACAGTTAACAATAGACGTGTGAGCAACAAATAATAATAATGTGTAGGTTGATGATACAAAAGAGTTAGCAGTGCTACATTATGTTTTTATTGCGTTAACGAGTCTGACTGCTGTAGGGATGATGGACCTGGGGTAGCGCTATTTCTTGCAATTATTAATTATCATTATTTTACAGTACTGTGCAAAATACTTTTGCACATGAAAGGAAATGTTGTACAGCAAATATGCCTTCAAAAAATAAAGAAATTAAATGTTTCTACATTTAAAAAATATTATAAAATGCAGTAATAAACAGTAATAAATGAAACAAAGTCAATATTTAGTTTGACGACCCTTTGCTTTAAAAATAGTAGTCTCAAGTACACTTTCTGCAGTTCATAAGGAAATGAGCTGGTAAGTTTTATTGAAAATCTTGCAGAACCAGTCACAGTTCTGGAGATTTTGCCTGCCGCACTTGCTTCTAATTTTTGCAGCAAAACCCAGCAGCCTTCATTGTGTTTTTTGTCTGAAAAGTGGTCTCTCATGTAATAACTACTGTGTTTTTAAAAATGACACAAGCTATTACAACTTCGTTCCAGTGGAAGAAAGTAAAAGTTTGACTGAGATGGTTTATTAGTTGCATTGAGAGGATGTCTCTAACATGTCTCAAAGTTTTTGTAAGGGGAATCCACTATTCTGTGTCACTGTGACTCTTGCGCAGTAATACACAGCTGTGTCTTCAGTTTGCAGATTCTGTCCTCCAATTGTTATTGTGTTAGTAGCAGTGTCTCTGGAGATGCTGAACTTATTTTTCAGTTTGTCACTGTAATATGTACTACCACTGTAATGCATGTATCCAATCCATTCCAGAGCTTTTGTAACTTGATGTAAGTTGATGTTGTTGATGTCCTCACACAGTTCTGAGAATCTTAGAAGTTAAAACATACAGATAAGACATTTTTTTCTTTACTGGGTGTTTCTGTACAGGGTCCTTGTTGATCTGTCTCACTATGTCCCACGAGTGCTGTGACCTCAGTCAGAAAGTTTTGCCCATGTAAAATCACAGTGTTGCTGGAGGCCTCGGCTGAGAAATGGACCTTGTTCTTTAGTGAATCTACACTGCCAGTATTACTGGAGCTGCAGTACCAGCCAATACATTCCAGTGCTTGTCCTGATTTATGTCATATCCAGTTCGTACAGGAACTTGTGGCTGAATACCCAGTGATCTTACAGGGGACTGAAAATGATTCTCCAGGTTTAACCACCATGACTGCAGGCTGAACCAGTTCAATACATTTAATTCCTGTGAACAACAAATTAATCAATTAATCAGGTACATTCTTTCAAAAATTAAATATGTACACAAATATCTGTATATCTCCAAGCTGTTAACAGCAGGAGTAAAAATGTAGAGAACATGGTTTGAGTGGAACATGAACCCAGAACCTCACTTCTCCTGAGAACACCTCTAATATTTTATAGGGGGTTGATTTGCATGACAGTGTTTAGGCTTTCATAAAGGCACAGAGCTTAACAACATGAGGCATTTCCTGGAAATGTAACCATGTACAAGTTCACAAAATATAAGAGAATTACTTACTATTTACTTACTTTTTCATCAAAACAGTGTGGATTATGCACCCTGGTTTAATGAAACACTGATATAATAGATCTATTGTAAAGTTAAGACATTACAATATTCTCATATTTATTACACTCTCTCACTCTGTTGAACCTCAACATGTTGGGTGGATGTTGTGTGAATAGAGAAAGAGCGCCCCTCTTAACTTAAAGCTTAAAGAAAAGTATAATGTTCATACATTTCTAATGTGGGTGCAGACTATACACTATACACTACAAGACCTAAGGTTGAGTAAACTTTCTAAATTTGACTATCTGTAAAAAATGGAAAATAATTTTCACTGCTGAGCAAATGTCATTTTTGATTATACTTTCAAATTTTCTGTAATCAATTGCTATTACATGTTGTACTATATAGGATGTGATTGAAAATGAAATTGAACATCATGTACTGTACATGAAACTTGTGGTGGTCTGGAAAACTCATCAGATGCAGGTGAAGCAGAATTGTGTGTATGGGGGGGTTCTGTCTATAATATACTTTGACACCTCAATTTTATGAATCCGTTAATACATTTCAAAATATGTATAAGAAGCCAGTTTAACAAACACGGAAAAAAAGGTTAGTCTGCCTGAAGAAATCTAAAACCTTACTAGCCAAGTGTGATTTCCTCACACAGTGAATTTCTATTGAGTTAAATTTGTGCCAAAACTAAACAAATAAATATACCATTTTGCAAACAAACACATGAAATGTGTTGAAACAAACAAATGAAAACTCGACTCTCAAACAAACAGAAAGGGATTTTCTCAAAAATGCATTGCCTTGATTTTCTCACAAATGTGACGGCTTGATTTTCTCGCAAATGTGACGGCTTGATTTTCTAACAAATGCAGTTAAGCAACTTCTTCTTCCAAACCAACATATGGCACTATCGGTCAATTTACACTAGTCTCCTGGAAGAAGCATTACAACACACATTACATTACACCACAATAGAGTGCAGTAAATAGCTTTTTTTTATTATTAAATTCTGAAATAAGTTCTGTGATTATCTCAAGCTCAAGATATTTTCACGTTTTATTCTATGACAATAACAAGTTCATGTGCAAAGTATCCCAATTTCAAAACTCAATTTCCCCAAAAGGAAATTTATATTGGATGTTTCTTATTGATAGATTAAAAAACATGGTTGTTCCCATATAAGTATTGCATACTAAATAAAATGAAAGAAGTTCATTTTAGAATCCTGCATGTAACTGATACAGGTACCTTTTGTAATAGTGAGAGTGAAAACCTGAGACATTTGTTCTTTTCATGTAAAGTTTCATTTTTCTGGAGTGAATTGAGTAATTACTGTTTGTCTAAAGTTAATTTAAGTTATGATTTAAGCATAAAGGAAGTTATTTGTTATTTTAAAAATAAAAATAAGGTGCTAGAAACTAGGTAGAATTTCTTTATTCTTGTGGTAAAAATTTAGCCATCACAAGCAAAGGTTTCTTTAAAAAAAAAAAAAAAAACTAGGTTTGTGGAATTTTTACCTGAAATGGAGTATTTAATTAAATCCTTGAGGTTACTTGAAAATAAAAAAATGTATTTCTTTTCTATTATACTATGATGAGATCTTTCATGTCCCGTGAGTAATAGGCCTAAGTGTTTTTTTTCTTATCTTTTCTTTCTTTCTTTCAATATAATATATTGAAAATAAATAAATAAATAAATAAATAAATACATACATATATATAGTAAGAGTAGTGACGGCCAAGAATATAAGCTGTCTTAAAGCGTCATGAAACACTGAACTACACTTTCTGAGATTTTAACAGAGGTGTTTGTATCACTAATCATAAAAGACAATCTTAGCATCTGTTAAAATTTATTTGTAGAAGAAAACTGGTTAATGTTGAGCTTTTTTCTGCTATTTTCATCTTCCTGGTTTAAAATCTCGTCCTGTCACATGTCACAGGCAGTGACCTGGCAGTGTACTATAGTATTTCGATGATGTGTCGGTGTCTCATAATTTTTCATGAGACTGTGTGTTCTTATACTATGAGAAGATGCTGTCTCTTAATTATTCATGACAGCACATGGTGCTTTCCTAGTAGTACATGAGAGAAGCGTTCAAATGGGTCGCAAGTGTTTGTTTCAGTGGTGTAAGAGTTCGAGTGTGTTTTCTCGGGAGAGCTATGAGAATTGGAGAAAGGTAGACTTCAGACTTGCTCGTGAAAGCAGTTAGCATCTAAACAATGATGCGGTACTAAGTCCTGAGGACTTTTCCATCCCTTCAAATGACGTATGTGTCTAATTTTAACCATGACAGTTTAACTTGCATTCTGAGCTAATTAAACCGCTTAAAGCTCTGTGGGCCATCGCATGCAAAACTATACAACGAGAGTCCACACTGAAGGGAAGAAACCTTTTCCTCCTATCCGCGCTGCCTCTGGCTCGAGGAAAACAATATAATATAAAAACTGTACATACAATATATAATATAATATTAAGGCTCCACGGGCCATCGTGTGCAAAACTATAAAAGAGTCTGTGTTGAAGGGGAGAACCTTTGCCTTTTTATTCGTGAAAAACTCAAGCCTATCAGCTATCTACCATTCAGACACTTCTCCCATCCGTGCTGCCTCCAGTTTTATTTTATGTTTTCCTCCATAGTCACGCCATTGGCTAATGGTTCAAATAGATAGGGCAGTGGAACTGCACTGCTCTCTATTGTGTCTCCATTTAGCCCTGGATATTCAGGAGATGAGAAGTCTGCAGCCTCATCTGCAAACTTTGTCATTATCCATCTTTTTTTTGAGTGTTCTGAAGGCTCGCCCCCTCTTCCTCTCCCGCCTTTCCCTGCCACGCCCACTCCCCCTCCCTTCTTCGCACAGTCATCCACGCCCATTTAAGCAGCATTTTTCAGAAACATTGAGAGGTAGACTTGAGCTGAAAGAGGGAGGTTTCATGATCGTTTAAAGACTGTTAACCTAAAGACTGTTACTAGCTTCCTAAAAGTTTATTTAAAGCGACTAAATACACTTATATCACAGTGCTGCTGAATTCTTGAGTCTGATTAGTCATCAGGTGTTTATTAATTAATTAATTTTAGAAAAGTACATCACAGGTTTAAATTAATTAGCTTTCTGTAATAGTTTATCATTCCATAATAACAACTTACATATGCATTTCATGGTGGACGTTCCACATAAACAGATTTTTAAAAATGTGTGGAATTGCTGATATGGTGAAACTTGCTAAAATTCAGAAACAGCCATCAGTCTCCTTATTTTACAGAGGTGAGATTTCAGGAAATGTTGCTTATTCCAGATGTTCTTCTAAGCATAGAGGACAGTTATAGAGTTCAGTATTAGTCTCAATGTTCCTTAGAACATTAGATTCTTAGATCTAATACACTGATGATGAAAATATGAGCTCAGTGTGTGAGGATCACGCACATGTTTTTGTATTGGCACCCAAGTAGAAGCATCAGTGTGTGTAGCGGGCACAGTAATACACAGCTGTGTCTTCTGTCTTCAGATTCTGTCCTCTCAGAATCACCGTGCTGCTGGAGCCGTCTTTAGAAATACTGAACTTGCTTTTTAGAGAATCTTTATGATAAGTATCTCCACCACCCCAAATGTGGTTTATCCATTCCAGAGTTTTTCCTGCAGGTTGTCGAATCCAAGCTGTGGCGTAGCTGTTATCAGTAACAGAGTAGCCTGATACTTTACAGCTGAGGGTTAAAGAATCTCCTGGCTTTAACATCACTGAGGTGACCTGAGTGAGTTCTACTGCACATCCAACATCTGAAAAAAAGAGATGTCACAATTTCAGTCACAAGTGTATGTACAGTAGATTATAACTGTAATAATTTGCTAGTAGCTCTGAGTTCATTATTGAAGTGAAACCCACAGGATGAAGCTGCCAGCAGCAGCAAAAATGGAAGGAACATCGTTGAACTAAAAGCAGTGTTAAATTCTACAGAGCTCACAGTGACCGAGGCTGATTTTTTTTCTATATGCAGTTGTACGTGGGGAAGTTTTGCATATGCATTTGCATATTGTTATGCTGGTTCATTCAAAACAGCCTGCTGGTTTCTGTCTTCTACAGGTTTTAATAATTCACAATGGAAAATTGTTCTTTGGTGATTCAGTTGATTTGTATATTAAAGACTGGATATGTAAGTTAAATTTAGTTCTGTAAACGAATCTAAACCTCATTCCACATGGACACTAGATGCCCAAATCAACACACACTTGTCTCATAGAAAATTTGATTAAAATCTAAGAAACTTGCTTATTTCAGCATAATGGATTATGAGTATTTTATTTTTATTTTACAAACCCAGATGTGTGAGTGTCATTGCATTAAGCTCTGTTTCCTATCTCTGTGAACAACTGCTTTGTTGTCACTCTGTCACACCCTGAAATATTGTTGTGTTTAAAAGAGCATGTAGAGAGAACTTTTATACTGGCTGGAGCTCATTACACAGACTCTTGGAAGCATCAAAAAATTAAAACAAAACAAGACAAAACAAAAAAAACTCAATATTATAGTAAGTAAGTAAGTAAAATTTATTTATATAGCCCGTTTCACACAGCAAAGCTGACCAAAGTGCTGCACAGAGTAAGGAAAGTAACATAGAAACAGAATTAGACCAAATAAAAACAGACAATAGACAATAGAAAAAATTGATTAAAAATGTGTTTAAACAATTAAAAATTTGATCAAAAAGCTTGGCAAAAGAGATATGTTTTAAGCCTATTTTTAAAAGTGGTAATAGAAGGTGCAAGGCGGATGTCCAGTGGCAGTTGATTCCACAGACCGGGGGCAGCAACAGCAAAAGCTCTATCCCCCTTTGTTTTTAACCGGGAACGAGGGACATGCAAAAGAAACCTATCAGAAGATCTTAGACATCTGTTTGATGAATGTGGTTTAAGAAGATCCTCGAGATAGGAAGGAGCTTGATTATTAAGAGTTTTAAAAACAAACATCAGAACCTTAAACTGAATCTTAAAACGGACTGGGAGCCAGTGAAGTGATGCTAAAATTGGGGTGACACGATCAAACTTATTTGCCCTGGTCAACAGCCTTGCAGCTGCATTCTGAACCATCTGAAGACGAGCCAGAGATGACTGAGGAAGACCCAAGTATAATGAATTACAGTAATCTAAGCGAGAAGTAATAAAAGCATGAATAACCTTCTCCAAATCCTGGAAAGACAAAAATGTTTTGAATTTCGAAATAATCCGTAGTTGATAAAAACTAGTCTTAACGACCGAATTTATCTGCTTGGTTAAGCATAATTCTGAGTCCAGAATGAAGCCAAGGTTCTGAACCTGGGAAGAAATTGAGGGAAAGTGATTATGGAGCTCGTTAATGAGACCATCTCTCAATCTCAGGGGGCCAAAAACAATTATTTCAGCAATTATGCTTTTACAAAAAGATTTGTATTACACTGTTGTGTTATATATACACCATACTGCATATATTCAGACCTAACTTAAGTGATCTTACAGCAGTAATGTCCAGACAACATTCACAACAAGCCACATGCAGTAAAAGTCAGTAAGTGGAAACTTGTCAGTCATACAATAAACAATCTAAAAGTTTTGGTTCTTTGACCTCCATGAATACACTGCTGTGACTGTGACTGTGACTATAGCAAGCATGTGTTTTTGTACTGATGTCTAAGGAGAAGTATCAGTGTGGGTCACGGGTGCAGTAATACACTGCAGTGTCTTCTGTCCTCACGCTGTTCATGTGCAGATACATCTGCTTCTTACTGTTGTCTCTGGAGATGGTGAAGCGGCCATTAACTGCACTGGAGTAATATGTGCTACCACTGTCATATCTTATAAGCGCAACAAATTCCAGCCCTTTTCGAGGCACCTGTCTGATCCAAGCCATCCAGTAATTACTAAAGTCAAATCCAGAGGCTGTGCAGGTCAGTTTATGGGACTGATCAGGTTTGATGATCACTGAATCAGACTCGATTAGTGTCTGACTGCAGGAATCTGAAAAATAAAAATACACACAGATTGGTGTTAAAGTAAAAAGAAAAGACAGAAAGAATTTTTTTTTTTTTAAATATAAAATAAATGATAATACTAACATTGAATGAACATTGCTAGAGCAAAGTAACTCAAAACTCTGCCTAGTCCCATCTCAAAGAATTAAAACAATTACTGCTGCTCTAAATGAACACAAACTGCTGGTATGTTGTTGAGCTGAATGTATATCAGCATAAATCAGCACCTAGAATATCATTTGCATGGCACGCCCACTAGAGGTAAAAATATTCACAGAGAAATAGCCATGAAGAGAAAGTGCTTACTGTAAAACTCCAGCTGTGTTTCATGCTGTCAAGTCCATAACTGCTCTTTACTCATTAGATATTATGCCCTTTTAGTACATCACTGTGTATCACTGTAACACCCTGAAGAACATGAAGTTTTCTGATCACTGAACAACATAAACATGTCCAGTCCTTTCAGAAATATTTTTCAGCTGTGTGTCTAATCCAGGTTATCCAATAAAAACTGAAAGTAGTTCCAGAAATAATGCTGGTCACAAATCATCACTGTTGTTAAAGCTTTGTGAATGATGGTATAGTGTAAAACATTTAGAGTTATTTATTATTACCTTTGCAGAATAGTGTAATGAAATATATAATAATACTATGATAATGTTAGCAACAAAGAGCAATTATCTGTCAGTTGTTTAATGTGAGTGAGATGATGGTGAATCATTGCAGTCTGTGAGGAGAGAGAAGCTGAATGTGTATTAATGAGCAGTTAGAGATGGTTAAGTTTGGGGGCATGCTGTTATAGGAAAATAATTAAGGGCAGGTTAATGTGATGCATCTTTTCTTGCGATTATTAATTATCATATTTTACAGTACTGTGCAAAATACTTTTGCACATGAAAGGAAATGTTGTACAACAAATATGCCTTCAAAAAATAAAGACATTAAATGTTTCTACATTTAAAAAATACTATAAAGTGCAGTAATAAACAGTAATAAATGAAACAAAGTCAATATTTAGTTTGACGACCCTTTGCTTTAAAAATAGTAGTCTCAAGTACACTTTCTGCAGTTTTATAAGGAAATGAGCTGGTAAGTTTTATTGAGCATCTTGCAAAACCAGTCACATTTCTGGAGACTTTGCCTGTCGCACTTGCTTCTAATTTTTGCAGCAAAAACCCAGCAGCCTTCATTGTGTTTTTTTGTCTGAAAAGTGGTCTCTTATGTAATATAGCTTGTTCTTTACTGCCATACAAACATTTTTCAGTAACATTTAATTTTGTGCTGGAAAACTAATGTTTGGAAATATAAAATGTTTTTGTAGTGACTCGATAATGTAGAAGTCATCAACTTCTACATGACCTTGATGACTCAGGTTTACTATTTTATAAGTACAGTATATAATGGACTCTCACCATAAATGGATTAGAAAATAATAGCAACAACAAAAACACATAGCACTGTTGATATGGTGAAGTTTTGTGTGAGGACTAGGGATGTAGGGATACGAATATATTATTTGGAATGAACTGATAATGTGATCTGAACAGATACTAATACAAATAGGAGGTTTGTTGTTTTATAAATTTTGCAGGAAATCTGGTTGACACTAGAGATGTGTATTGGGACTGGGATGCCTATTATAGTGTGTTGGAATTTGTACCTCCAGGGGCTTTTTTTCCCACCAATTTATTTGTTGAGTTCTACTGCCTCTTTTAGTTGTTTGAAATATTGTACCTGTATAAATTGTATTATTCCTGACATTCTAGTTCACTGATTAAACATTTATTCCAGTTGTTTATTAAATATTCCATATAATGTAGAGATTAATAATGGTTCAAAATCAACAGTCTTTGAAGAATGAATGTTTTATTTTAAAAATGACTATTGTGTGTTTAAAAATGACAAGCAATTACAACTTCATTCCAGTGGAAGAAAGTAAAAGTTTGACTGAGATGGTTTATTAGTAACATTGAGATGATGTCTCTAACATGTTTTAAAGTTTTTGGAAAGGGAATCCACTATCCTGTGTCACTGTGTATCTTGCGCAGTAATACACAGCTGTGTCTTCAGTTTGCACATTCTGTCCTCTAATTGTTATTGTGTTAGTAGCAGTGTCTCTGGAGATGCTGAACTTATTTTTCAGTTTGTCACTGTAAGCTGTACCCCCACTGCTATAGATGTTTCCAATCCACTCCAGAGCTTTTCCTGCAGGTTGTCGGATCCAAGCTGTATGGTCGCTGGTAACTGAATATGAAACCTTGCAGTTGATGGAGAGACTCTGGCCTGGCTGGACTGTCATGGAAGCAGGCTGAGTCAGTTCAACACCATACACATCTGTGGAGGAAAACACATGGTGATATCTCACACAATATATGCTGCACATTTATTGTTATTGTAGTAAATGGATGAATTTGATAAAGCACTCACAGGAAGTAGCTGCCAGCAGGAGCAGTAGAGATGTAGAGAACATGGTGTGTGTTTGTACTGGGGTCTTCTCTGTTCTCCAAAGTTTAACAGAGTCCATCACATCTCATAAATAGAGTGATATCCAGACCTGACACATGTATTTGCATATCTGGTGATGATGGGAGGAGAACATATATAAAACATATTTAAGTCATGGGGATGAGATTCATTTTATGGACGATATGTGGCTTTTTAATAATAGAAAAGTTTTTTTTTTTTTTACCAGCTAGTATTTTCAATAATATAAAGACTCACACAGTTGTTATTTCTGTTTGTGCCTACTTGGGATATTTTGTATTTAATAAACCTGGTTCTTCACAGTATAAACAAATTACCAGGTGAAGTACAACTTAATGACTTCATAGTGCTGCACTGAATCCTCAATTTTGAGGTGTTGATTCATTTCAGGTTTAGAGACACTTCAGGATGAGTTGTTCTAGAAAAATAATCAAATTTAATTTGGTATCATCACCCCATAAAACATCAAATCCAAATATTAAAACCTTTGACTGTGTATGTAGAATGTGCAGCAATGTTGGAGATTATGGCTTTGTTGGCAGACTGCTTAAAATCTATACTACAAACTACTCATGAAAAAAACTGAATTTGTTATTTAGGTGATTTATTTATTTGTTAATTTTTCATTTAGATTTTTAGAAGTCTAGAAGACATTTAGAAAAGTGTTTTCCTTGTGATCATTCTGTTATAATGTTCACATTTTTTTCATTCATAAGTCCTAATAGGCCTTTGTATGAGGTGTTTTTGTACAGGGATGTTGTTGATCTGTCTCACTGTGGGTAACGAGCACAGTAATACACAGCTGTGTCTTCAGTCTGCATGTTCTGTCCCCGTAAGGTCACGGTGTTACTGGACGTGTCTCGAGAGATGACAAACTTGTTTTAAGTGAATCTTTCTGACGAATATCCCCATCATAGTAAATTAAATTGATCCACTCCAGAGCTTTTCCTGCAGGTTGTCGGATCCAAGCTGTATTACCGCTGGTAACTGAATATGAAACCTTGCAGTTGATGGAGAGACTCTGGCCTGGCTGGACTGTCATGGAAGCAGGCTGAGTCAGTTCAACACCATGCACATCTGTGGAGGAAAACACATGGTGATATCTCACACAATATATGCTGCACATTTATTGTTATTGTAGTAAATGAATGAATTTGATAAAGCACTCACAGGAAGCAGCTGCCAGCAGGAGCAGTAGAGATGTAAAGAACATGGTGTGTGTTGTTTGTACTGGGGTCTTCTCTGTTCTCCAAAGTTTAACAGAGACCATCACATCTCATAAATATGTTATGTCCAGCCCTGACGCTTGTATTTGCTTATCTGGTGATGATAGGAGGAGAATGTATTTAAAATGGGCAGGAGTTTCATCTTATGGAAGCTATGTAAAGCACACTTTGTAAACCTTATAAACCCAACTAACAAGATATTATATTTGGAACATTCTCTGTGGAGTTGTAACCATTTCTCCTCATAACGTTCATGCTATAATTCACCTAAAATTGTTTAACACAAAGAATGACTGGAGTTTTCTTCTGCTGACTAAAATACGAATGAACTGTGTGTATGTACAAATGATAAGTAGAGCATGCTAATAGGCATGTTATGCAAGGAATAAGACACTTGTGGGTGTGATGTAATATGAAATAAATTAAATAAAATTTACTTTTTCTAATAAGAAATTACATTAAAATGGTACCTACATTAATATTTAGAGGTAATTAATCCAATACTGACATGGACATAAAATTTGGTGGAACATGATTTTAATTACATACAGTGTGGATCTATTGTGTGTCCATATAATAGGGTTATTATTTGCACAGGCGTTTTTTTCAGTGTTTAATATCTTTGCTTCATAACAATTTTGCAGGTAGATCTTGTGCCTTTGGAAGACATGTGCTGATGTTTATTTCTTTCTCTCTCTGCCCTTTTAACCTCAACATGTTGGGTGGATGTTGTGTAAATAGAGAAAGAGCGCCCCTCACAGGACATAAAGGATAATGAAGCACACAGTGTTTATACATTTCTTTTTGGGATGAATACAGTAAATTCAGTACAAAAATGTTTGAGAAAATTTGACTGTCTATGGGAAATATAAAAATTATTTGCATATAAATTTTTCTGTACATCCATTTTTTTTAATGATACACTCAAATTAAGCATTCTGATGGCATTTTACCAGTCGCTGATAGTCACATAAATTCCACGTTCACTAATTAAAAATAAAAGAAAAAGAAAAAACACCAACTTGCAGAAAACATTGGTGAGATGCCAAACCTCTCTCATGCGCTCCACAAGCCACGCTCACTCGTCCACCGCGCATGCGCAGAGAGAGAGGAGATGAGATGAGAAGGAATAACTGTTCATAGCTGCTATAACATAAGAGATAACAAGAACTAGTTTTATTTTTGTTCTGGATTGTCAAAATAAAACAATGACATTTCATTTTTTAATTACTAAGAAAATGCTACTGGTTATAAAGAGCTTTTACAGAAATAAATCGCTTCAAGATATGTTGTAATGGGGAAATAATCAACTTCAGGGTGGTACCAGTAACTCCGTTTTGTGTTGGGCTGAATGACACCATCTGATCACTGATTATTTTCCTAAAGCAGCACTCCCTTTAAAAAAAAAATGTATTCCTATTTTAATGGGGAAAATAGACCATTGTGTTACCTGAGTAAAAAAAAATGTAGGGGGCAAAACATAGTTAAATAATACAGGGGTCAAAAGTTGTTGTTGTTATTATTATTATTATTATTATAATTATTACAATTATTTTAATTATTATTATTATTAGTAGTAGTAGTAGTAGTAGTAGTAGTAGTAGTAAAAAGCTTGTAAGTTGTATGTTTTATTTGATCAATCTGATGTATTATGCTAATTTCATCTACCACAACTTTGTTACTTTCAATGTTACCACCAAACAATAAATAAACAAACAAAAATAGCAAACTACCATTACTGCTTTAGTAGGACCCTTAAATACTTACAAATTCTTATACTTCAAATGATTATACTGCAAAAATAAAATGTGCATCACTTTACTGTATCCACCACAGCACCTGCTAGATAGCAGCACTTTATGCATGTTACTAATAACATACATTCTGCATTAACATACAATCACATTCTGAAACAGTGACAGTGAACATGCTGAGACTTTACACATTACAGAACACACATGAAGAATTAAACATGATAAAATCCAATAAAAACACATTCAGAACTGCTCAACATTCACAGCAAATAAATACCAATATCTATATTATTAAACAAGTAAAATGTTAATAATTCTATTTTTATGACACATATAAAGAATAAATCCAGTGTGACTAAACAACGTCAACAAAAATTAAGACAAAACCTTGACTTTACTAAACTGAAACGGGTTAATAATAAAATGTTTAACAATATACCAAGTTATCATTTCCTACAATGATATAGATGATGATCCCACCGGATAAGGAACAATGATTCAGAGGACTGCAGGATCTTATATCGTCTTGATCAATCTGATCCATAACTAAATTATTTTGTAAATTTGAGATGTCATGGTATATTTAGAAGATTTCCATTTTTTAAATGTAAATTCTAATTGTAGTTTAAAAAATTACACTACAGTCTCATCAAATCAGCTGACTGTAAGCTGTAAGATTTAAACTGTAAGTTGATGTTGATGTCCTCACACACTTCTTTTTTTTCTTTTCATTTATTTATTCATTTTCATATGATTCATTTACATGTAATTCATTTTCATGTGATTCATTTACATGTGATTCATTTACTGATTCGCTTCTCTTTAAATCCAGTTTTAGACTGTGATATTACAAAGGTCTTTCCAGATTATTACTTGCCACACTGTATGAGATAACCCCAATACAATTCCCTGAATTCTATAATATAATTTGTTCACCATGTTAGATTTACAGTAAATCCTCTAAAAACAGATTTGCAATTGACTAACATTACTCTCTTCCAGTTCACATCCTTCAAAGCTTTGGCATGTTTTGTTTACTCTCACAATCCCCCAAACACACACACACACCCAAAGTCTCCATAAAACAAATGAGACAGCAGTGTTTCCCACAATGACCAAAAGTTGTCCACAATGTGAAAACAATTCGGAGAGTAAGCTGAACTAACCAAAAAAATTACCAAGACAAAAAGTTCCAGTAAGAGAAAAAGCCCCTACTGATACAAGTCTGATAAACAGTCTGCACACGATAACAAATATAATGTCCTTAACTTTTAAAGACTTGTAACAAATAATATAACAGTGTACCACGTAAAGCCAAGGAAATAACACTAATAAAATGAAATAAACAGAAACTCTAACCCAGTCAGAGCCTCAAAACAGAGAACCACATTAATACCGAAGTAGATTTAAGAGGAGTGAGTCCACAAAATCTAGGCGAAGTAATGCGACGACAATATCTTCAGTAAAAATCGGAATACTGTAGAGCTCGAAGGCCGAGTGCAAAAAATAAAAATAAAAAAAGAGCGAAAAAGACGAAGCTGTATAGGTGATGCAGTTCACCCCGATATCAAGAGTTTAACATAGTCTCCTGCTTCCTCCGCTGAAATAAAGTCCTTCTGAACACCATTATATGTAATACGAAGCCGAGCTGGGTGAAGTATTCCATAGCAAGCGCCCTCAATACCACGAAGTTGACGCCGAACCTCGTTAAATGCGGCCCAGGCCCGGGCTATCTTGGCTGTGTAGTCAGGGAAAACAGAGATGATCAAATCCCTCACTTTAATCCACTGGAGCTCTCTCGCATGGCGTAAAATGTCAACACAGTCACTGTGATAGTGGAATCTGCACACAATAGCTCGTGGTCGTTCACCAGGCTTAGGCTTCGGCTGAGGGGTCTGGTGGGACTGGTCAAAAACCGAAGAAGGGGATCGCTCGTGGCACGTACACTCAGCCTCAGTCGTGTCAGAATGCTACCATGGGTTTTCGTGTTCTTTCCAGACATTTTAACGTACCACAAAGTTAAAAGTGCAAACAAGGAAACGGAGTAGAATAAGTCAAAATTTATTGTATGACCGAAAAGCGCTAATTAATTACAATTTTAAATTCGAAATCAGCAGGAGCCTCCAACTTCGCGTCTTGAGTTAAATTTGTGCCAAAACTAAACAAATAAATATACCATTTTGCAAACAAACACAATCTGCTTTGCAAAGGAAAACTCGACTCTCAAACAAACAGAAAGCGATTTTCTCACAAATGCGTTGCCTTGATTTTCTCACAAATGTGACGGCTTGATTTTCTCACAAATGTGTCAGCTTGATTTTCTCACAAATGCAGTTAAGCAACTTCTTCTTCCAAACCTATACTTTCCTATTGCACTATCGGTCAATTTACACTAGTCTCCGGGAAGAAGCATTACAACACACATTACATTACACCACAATAGAGTGCAGTAAATAGCTTTTTTTATTAAATCCTGAAATAAGTTCTGTGATTATCTCAAGCTCAAGATATTTTCACGTTTTATTCTATGACAATAACAAGTTCATGTGCAAAGTATCCCAATTTCAAAACTCAATTTCCCCAAAAGGAAATTTATATTGGATGTTTCTTATTGATAGATTAAAAAACATGGTTGTTCCCATATAAGTATTGCATACTAAATAAAATGAAAAAATTCATTTTAGAATCCTGCATGTAACTGATACAGCTACCTTTTGTAATAGTGAGAGTGAAAACCTGAGACATTTGTTCTTTTCATGTAAAGTGTTTTCATTTTTCTGGAGTGAACTGAGTAATTACTGTTTGTCTAAAGTTAATTTAAGTTATGATTTAAGCATAAAGGAAGTTATTTGTTATTTTAAAAATAAAAACAAGGTGCTAGAAACTAGGTAGAATTTATTTATTCTTGTGGCAAAATTTAACCATCACAAGCAAAGGTTTCTTTAAAAAATAACCTAGGTTTGTGGAATTTTTACCTGAAATGGAGTATTTAATTAAATCCTTGAGGTAACAAAAAATATATTTATTTTCTACTATGCTATGATGAGATCTTTCATGTCCTGTGAGTAATAGGCCTACATGGTTTTTTCTTATCGTTTCTTTCTTTCTTTCAATATAATATATTGAAAAAATTAAATAAATAAATACATAGATACAGTAAAAGTAGTGACGGCCAAGAATATAAGCTGTCTTAAAGTGTCATGAAACACTGAACTACACTTTCTGAGATTTTAACAGAGGTGTTTGTATCGCTAATCATAAAAGACAATCTTAGCATCTGTTAAATTTATTTGTAGAAGAAAACTGGTTAATGTTGAGCTTTTTTCTGCTATTTTCGTCTTCCTGGTTTAAAATCTCGTCCTGTCACACGTCACAGGCAGTGACCTGGCAATGTACTATAGTATTTTGATGATGTGCCGGTGTCTCATAATTATTCATGAGACTGCGTGTTCTTATACTATGAGAAGATGCTGTCTCTTAATTATTCACGACAGCACGTGATACTTTCCTACAGATGTAGTACATGAGAGAAGCGTTCAAATGGGTCGCAAGTGTTTGTTTCAGTGGTGTAAGAGTTCGAGTGTGTTTTCTCGGGAGAGCTATGAGAATTGGAGAAAGGTAGACTTCAGACTTGCTCATGAAAGCAGTTAGCATCTAAACAATGATGCGGTACTAAGTCCTGAGGACTTTTCCATCCCTTCAAATGACGTATGTGTCTAATTTTAACCATGACAGTTTTACTTGCCTTTTGAGCTAATTAAACCGCTTAAAGCTCTGTGGGCCATCACATGTAAAATTATGCAATGAGAGTCCACATTGAAGGGAAGAGACCTTTTCCTCCTATCCGCGCTGCCTCCGGCTCGAGGATAACAATATAATATAATATAAAAACTGTACATACAAATATATATATATATATATATATATATATATATATATATATATATATATATATATATATATATATATATATATATTTGTAGCACTTGTATGCTCTGATACAACTTTATTGAGCTACTGGACCAGTTCTAGGTTCGGGTGGAGTGGGGTAACGGTGAAAAATTAGACCAGAGACCAGGTACTTTAAATACAAAAGCCGACAGTTTACTGAAGTTCAACAAAGACAATACATTAAACAGAACCAATGAATAGTCCTGCAAGTAGCAAAACATAGGTAGAACCCACTTTAATCCTTTTTTTTTTCCTCTTTCCCTTTCCTTCACCTAGGTCACAAATAATTTGGTTTACCTAGCTTATTTTATTAGATTAGACTGGTCTAAGTATTTTATTTTAGGTTAATAGGCTGTGCCTATTTTCTCTTTTTTTTATCCCTTGAGTTAACTCTTTTTTTCCCCTTTCTTTACAGGTGAGAAAACAATTGTGTCGTTTCCAAATCAAAGTCGATTCACGTAAAACACTGTTAAACCTTGAATCATAATATTCACAATGATGAACAGCATACAATGTGACATAACACTTCAGATCCAGTTCAAGTTCAGTTTCACTTATACCTTCAAATTCAATTAAGATGAATAAGGTTCAGTTCAGTTCCAAGGGAAAAAATTTGTCCCAACACTACTACCGCTCTGGCAGCGAGTTTACCGGCGTCCCATTGTACATAGCAGATCCCCTCCTTCATGAAGAAGCGAGCTGTCTCTAGAAACTTTGTCCATGGGTTTGGCTTGCCATCTTGTATCCCATGTCTGTGTGTGTGTGTGTGTGTAGTCCCCACATGCGGCAGACCAAAGTCCAATTTCAAACAGGAACATAAACAACAACAACAACAAAAAAAAAAGAAAAAAAAAAAAACCTGACTAAAAACGTTGTGGTTTTCTTGTATTTAAGCTTCATAAATTCCCAAGCAGGTAAGTATTGTTTTTGAGCTTCTAAATCAACTCTTCACAACAGCTTTTAACTTTTTAGCTTGTTAGTCTGTCTGCTTCTAGTCTCTGCTCTCTGCTCAGTGCTGCTTCAAAAATGGGTTCTATTTGTTTACATTAAATCACTGTCAAACTGTTTTTAACCATTCTCAGTTGTTTCTTACATGTATGTGTTTTAACAGATTAGCTTATTTATGCATTTTATGAATTATTTATTGGTGATAATTCAATGTGGGTTACATATATATATATATATATATATATATATATATATATATATATATATATATATATATATATATATATATATTAATGCTCCACGGGCCATTGTGTGCAAAACTATACAACGTGAGTCTGTGTTGAAGGGGAGAACCTTTGCCTTTTTATTCGTGAAAAACTCAAGCCTATCAGCTATCTACCATTCAGACACTTTTCCCATCCGTGCTGCCTCCAGTTTTATTTTATGTTTTCCTCCATAGTCATGCCATTGGCTAATGGTTCAAATAGATAGGGCAGAGGAACTGCACTGCTCTCTATTGTGTCTCCATTTAGACCTGGATATTCAGGAGACGAGAATCTGCAGCCTCATCTGCAATCTTTCACTATCCATCTTTTTTTTGAGTGTTCTGAAGGCTCGCCCCCCTCTTTCTGTCCTGCTTTTCCCTGCCACGCCCACTCCCCCTCCCTTCTTTGCACAGCCATCCACACCCATTTAAGCACCATTTTTCAGAAACATTGAGAGGTAGACTTGAGCTGAAAGAGGCAGGTTTCATGACCGTTTAAAAACTGTTACACAGGTGCATGTGCAATAATTGTTTATGGTTCATTGAAAAAGAATGAAGATCTGTAAAGCTTATTTGGATTTTACAAAATTATCTTTAAAATACAGTCTCCTGAAAAAGGGACATTTCTTTTTTTCTTCTTCTTCTTTTTTTCTTCTTTTTTTGCTGAGTACATAATTCGGTTTAATCTGAGAGTCATGATGTTGGATGCAGTCATAGCAGAATGTGAAGAGAGAGATTGTCTAAATGTGCGGACAGCAACAGACAGAGATGGTTGAGTTTGCACAGACTGCCATCTACAGGCACAAAAGTCCTCTTTTCAAAATATCCAGAACTAGAATTAGTCATTTTAAAGAAAAAGATTCAAATGTTCTTGCTGTCAATAAAAACTTCTCACATGGAGCAGCAATACAAATTAAGTAAGTATGCCAAATTGGAGTATTTGTATCACCACGGTTTTAAAGAGAGAAAGCACTCAGATACAGTATCAGTGGGAAATTAAGTAATTTATAACCCTGTCTTTATGATGTAGTTTGTTCTTCACTCTCTGTGAAGTGTGCTTCCCTAATGTCATTTAAAGCCAAAATAAGGAAGCTTTCTAAAAGTTTATGTAAAGCGATTAAATACACGTATATCACAGTGTTGCTGAATTCTTCAGTCTGATTAGTCAGAAGGTGTTGATTAATTTTCTATAACAGCAGGTCTGACAATTTTAGAAAGGCACACCACAGGTTTATATTAATTAGCTTATTATAATACTTTATCATTCCATAATAACAACTTACATATGCATTGCATGGTGGACGATCCACATAAACAGATTTTTAAAAATGTGTGTAATTGCTGATATGGTGAAACTTGCTAAAATTCAGAAACTCCCATCAGTCTCCTTATTTTACAGAGGTGAGATTTCAGGAAATGTTGCTTATTCCAGATGTTCTTCTTAGCATAGAGGAAATTTATAGAGTTCAGTATTAGTCTCAATGTTCCTTAGATCTAATACACTGATGATGAAAATATGAGCTCAGTGTGTGAGGATCACGCACATGTTTTTGTATTGACACCCAAGTAGAAGCATCAGTGTGTGGGCGGCGGGCGCAGTAATACACAGCTGTGTCTTCTGTCTGCAGATTCTGTCCTCTCAGAGTCACCGTGCTGCTGGAGCCGTCTTTAGAAATACTGAACTTGCTTTTTAGAGAATCTTTATGATAAGTATCTCCACCACCCCAAATGTGGTTTATCCATTCCAGAGTTTTTCCTGCAGGTTGTCGAATCCAAGCTGTGGCATAGCTGTTATCAGTAACAGAGTAGCCGGATACTTTACAGCTGAGGGTTAAAGAATCTCCTGGCTTTAACATCACTGAGGTGACCTGAGTGAGTTCTACTGCACATTCCACATCTGAAAAAAAGAGATGTCACAATTTCAGTCACAAGTGTATGTACAGTAGATTATAACTGAAATAATTTGCTAGTAGCTCTGAGTTAATTATTGAAGTGAAACCCACAGGATGAAGCTGCCAGCAGCAGCAAAAATGGAAGGAACATCGTTGAACTAAAAGCAGTGTTAAATTCTACAGAGCTCACAGTGACCGAGGCTGATTTTTCTCTATATGCAGTTGTACGTGGGGAAGTTTTGCATATGCATTTGCATATTGTTATGCTGGTTCATTCAAAACAGCCTGCTGGTTTCTGTCTTCTACAGGTTTTAATAATCACAATGGAAAATTGTTCTTTGGTGATTCAGTTGATTTGTATATTAAAGACTGGATATGTAAGTTAAATTTAGTTCCGTAAACGAATCTAAACCTCATTCCACATGGGCACTAGATGCCCAAATCAACACACACTTGTCTTATAGGAAATTTTATTAAAAATCTAAGAAACTTGCTTATTTAAGCATAATGAATTGTGAAGCGGCCATTAACTGCACTGGAGTAATATGTGCTACCACTGTCATATCTTATAAGTGCAACATATTCCAGCCCTTTTCGAGGTGCCTGTCTGATTCAAGCCATCCAGTAACTACTAAAGTCAAATCCAGAGGCTGTGCAGTTCAGTTTATGAGACTGATCAGGTTTGATGATCACTGAATCAGACTCAATCAGTGTCTGACTGCAGGAATCTGAAATACAAGAATACACAAAGATTGGTGCTGCAATAAAAAGAAAGAAGAAAAGAAGCAAAAAGATTTAATATTTTAAATATGAAATAAATGATAATACTATCCTTGAATGAACATTGCTAGAGCAAAGTAACTCAAAACACTTCCTAGTCCCATCTCAAATAATTAAAATGTTTACTGTTGCTGTTAATGAAAACAAACTGCTGGTATGTTGTTGAGATGAACGTATATCAGCATAAATGGTTCAAACACAGTATATTATTTGCATGGCACGCCCACTAGAGACTTAAAAACGATTCACAGAGAAATAGCCATGAAGAGAAAAAGCTTACCTTAAAACTCCAGCTGTGTTTCATGCTGTCAAGTCCATAACTGCTCTTTATTCATTAGATATCATGTCCTTTTAGTACATCACTGTGTATCACTGTAACACCCAGAAGAACATGAAGTTTTCTGATCACTGATAATCACTGATTATATCAATGAGTGGATAAGGTTCTATGTAGGACCCGACGACAGGGTGTTTCAATATCAGAAAGGGTTCTAAATTGAACCATTTTATGAAGAACCCTTACTTATCTAACAATTCATTCATTTTCATTCTATTTTTTTTCACATGGAGCGTGTTTTTATTTTTTTAATGTGATTTCTTTCAAATGAATCTTTTTTTTTTTTCCTGGATCATGTTCGTTTTTCACGTGATCATATTATTCACCTGATCTCACATGTGTTTACTTGAATTCTCATGTACAACTAATTTTCCATCTGTCTTTCTGATTCAGGTGTTTCTGAAGCAGTATACTGTAAAATGTTTTACTGAAATTATGTATACTCTCAAAAAGTCATTTTCCTTGGGACTGGGGTGATACCATAAAGGGTACATGTTTTGTGTCATTTGCTTTTTTTAGTAAAGTTTTAAAGCTATATCACTGGTTCTTAAGATCCAGCTATGTAACCTACATTAAATATTTTTTTCTAAAAGTACACTATTTTGATATTTTCAGCTGAAAGATATATACTAAATATGCACAGTTAATGGAACCACTCCAAAGACAAGAAAGTACAATTCAGTTCCTTTTTTTCTGAGAATACAGGCCACAGATAATCCCTAATAAATTAAAAAAAAAAAAAAAACGCTAAATAAAGCCAGACTTAAGGTAAAATGTATAACATTGCATTTATTTACTTATATTTTGCTACTCAAGGCCAAAGATAATATGTAAAAACAAGTATTTGTCTGGAGTTTGTCTGAGTGGCGCAGCACGGGGGGGTCGGGGGGTTTCACCATTGTGCCAAAATAATTCTTTGAAAATCTTCTTTCTTAAAACGTTATAAATAATGTCACATGACCAAAATAGATAGAGGAGGGAAGCATTCTGGGGCGCAGAACAGAAAAACAAGGGGAAAATGAAAAACAATGCATTAAAATGAGGACAGCAATGTCCAAGTGGATAAACAGAGGTTGGTAAGCTTGACCTATCATTTTTATCACTGTATGTCTTGAAGATGATCAACATTTAATGTTGCCTGAGAGGGCAAAGGGATTAATGTTAACATCAGTTAATTTCTGAGTATCTCCCTCACTCAAAAAAAAATTCAATTCAATTCAATTTTATTTACAGAAACCTATAAACACAGGATACAGATTTAAGTGTGTGAATTTATCACTATTGAGCAAGCTGGTGGCAATGGTGGCAAAGAAAAACTCCCTAAGATGATATGAGGAAGAAACCTTGAGAGGATCCAGACTCAGAAGGGAACCCATCCTCATCTGGGTAACAACGGAAAGTGTGAAAGTAAAAGAACATTTATTATGGTTTTTACATGAAGTCTGTTTGTTGATCTAGTGAGAGAGGTAGGGCATTAGGATGGATCAAGCAGGTCCGGAGAGCAGAAAGGGTCAGGATCACTGGCATCTCCATACAATCATGTGTGGCTCAACAGAAGGAGAGAGGGAGATGGAGGGGGAAAAAAAGTCGTATGGTATATTTTTAAAGCAAATGGTATATATTTTTAAAAAATCATTAAACAAATCAGTATGTTAATGGTATTTATTAAAGAAATTATTGAATAAATTAGTATGTTAAGGTCAAGCAATCAAAAGTAAGATCTTATGTGTAACCAATAGGGCTATATGAGATCATAAGAGAGAATGTGTTAATCAAATAAGCTAAAGTCAGTGAGATCACTGAGCGCCCATTCTTCAGAGCGCCCATTCTTCAGAGCATTCTTCAGTTACAAAAGTATCTTTTTCTTCAAGGCTTGCTGTTATTTCTTACAAAAGTTACCCTCTGCACCTGCATAAAGACACTGAGGTTGTACTATGTCTTTTTAAGTCTGTATCTTTAAAGACAGTTTGTTGTTAGGGATTTCTTAAGATGTATTGTTGAAATCCAAGACCTAGATCAGTAAAATAAAAACTTCTAAAAAATATGCTGACTGAACTTGCACCCCCTTTATAAATAAGATATGAAGAAAGAAACGTAATTGTGGTGAGTCATCAGAAATGTGATCAAAGAAATGGGATCAAAAGAAAACATGGGAAAGCCCAGCCTAATGAGATCATTTTTTTAGTATTGTATAAAAGCATGAACATTGATTGTACTCATCAGATGACATGCAGATACCGCAGCTTTTATGATTCTTCAATAAAAGTGTCACGAGTTCCCCTTTAAGCAGCGCGCTGTGGAGCATGTGAGCGCGCGTGCACGAGCAGGTGCGCGAGAACCTGCTTTTCCCTTGTGGACAATCGTGACATTTCGACAGGTGCATTTGTTTATGTTTCTGTTATGTCTCCTCCCCGTTCTGTCATTGGCTATTGTTTCACGTGTGTCTGAATTGCCCTCAGCCGTCAGCTATTACGACGCTGAGTATGTTTGTATAAATACCGCGCGCCTCCCAGCACACAGGGCGGAATATTGACTTATAGTATCTTAGTTTAGTCATTACGGTAGATATCCATAGTCATAGTTCATGTCATGTTTCATGGTTCATGTTTAGGGTAGTTAGTTTAGTTCATGCTGGTTTCTCCGCTACCAGTCCCGCGCTACAGTTCATGTTTCTTGTTTTGTTTCTCGACCCTGTATTTCCGTGACCGCGACCTTGATTCCTGCCTCGCCCCTTTATGCCTGTTTGCCGATCGCCTGAACTTTGCATGTTACTGGATTACGTTTGTGGATCACGTTTTGGATTTGTCTGCCTGTCTCTCTCTTAAATAAAACCGTTCATACTGCGATTGCATCCTACCTCATCTCCGTTACGTCACGATACGTGACAGAATATTCCGCCCATCATGGATGCAGCATGAGAACGAAGAGGACGCAGAACCCGGAGGTCCACGCCAATCATCCCCGCCTTGGATTCTGTGCAGTTTTTCACAATGGACTTTCATGGACCTTCCCGATCGGTATGATGGCTTCTTTGGTTATCCGGACTATTTTATGATAGACTGCCAGAGTTACTTCTCAAGCCTGTTTGACCCGAAGCCAAGGGAGAGACAATGGATTAAGTTCATGATGTCCCGATTTTTTGGCCCAGCTCACAAGTGGGTACAGCGAGTAGCAGCCATGAGACCCCGGGTACTGGAGGACAGTAGGCAGTTTTCAGACCTGTTTCTGAGGGAGTTTGGAGAACCAGGGCAGAGGTACAACTTGGATGAGCTGTTCAAGGGAGTTAATGTGGCGATCAGTGCTGATCTTCCATTCCCCATGCATTATGAGCGGATGAGCCACCAAGTTGATGTTAACACGGACAACCAAGCTCGGCACACACCCAAGCCTGTTAACCAAGTTCTGTTCACGTCCAAGCCTGCTGACCCAGTTGACCAAGTCATGCTCATGTCCAAGCCTGCTGACCAAGTCATGCTCATGTCCAAGCCTGCTGACCAAGTCATGCTCAAGTCCAAGCCTGCTGACCAAGTTCCGTTCAAGTCCAAACTTGCTGACCAAGTTCCGTTCACGTCCAAGCCTGCTGACCCACTTGACCAAGTCATGCTCATGTCCAAACCTGCTGACCAAGTGCAGCCCACGCCCGAGTCTACCGACCCGGTCGCCCAAGTTCAGTCCACGCCCGAGTCTGCCGACACGCACAGCCAAGTTCTGCTCACGCCCGAGTCTGCCGACACGCACAGCCAAGTTCTGCTCACGCCCGAGTCTGCCGACACGCACAGCCAAGTTCTGCTCACGCCCGAGTCTGCTGACACGCACAGCCAAGTTCTGTTCACGCCCGAGTCTACCGACACGGCCACCCAAGATCCGCCCAAGCCCAAGGTTCACCTGGTGACCTCAGAGCCTCAGCCTCCCTGCTCGGCTGTGGACGTCGCTCAGCCTCCCTGCTCGGCTGTGGACGTCGCTCAGCCTCCCTGCTCAGCTGAGGTCGTCGCTCAGCCTTCCTGCTCCATGGCGAACATCGTTCCCCCCTCCTGCTTCGAGGAGACCCACGCTCATCTCCCTGGCCTCATGGAGACCCACGCTCGTCTCCCTGGCCTCACGGAGACCCACACTCCTCTCCCTGGCCTCACGGAGACCCACGCTCCTCTCCCTGGCCTTACAGGGGACTTCGCTTCGCTTTCCTGCACTCCTGAGTACAGTGCTCTGATTCCCTGTTCAGCCGAGGACGTCGCTGTGCATTCCTGCTCCGCCGAGGACGTCGCTCAGCCTGTCTGCCCAGCTGTGGTCATCGCTCTGCCTTCATGCTCTGCTGAGGACGTCGCTCAGCCTGCCTGCCCAGCTGTGGTCGTCGCTCTGCCTTCATGCTCCGCCGAGGACTTCGCTCAGCCTGTCTGCCCGGCGGTGGTCGTCGCTCTGTTTCCCTGTTCAGCCGAGGACGTCGCTCTGCTTTCCTGCTCTGCCGAGGATGTCGCTCTGCCTTCATGCTCCACCGAGGACTTCGCTCAGCCTGTCTGCCCGGCTGTGGTTGTCGCTCTGCCTACCTGTTCAGCCGAGGACGTCGCTCTGCTTCCCTGCTCCGCCGAGGACGTCGCTCTTCTTCCCTGCTCCGCCGAGGACGTCGCTCTGCTTCCCTGCTCTGCTGTGTACGTCGCTCTGCTTTTTTGTTTCGCCAAGAACGCCATGCGGTCTGCAGGCTCTGCTTGGGACATTCTGCCCAGGGGGCCGGGGCCACCAATGGAGATGGATGTTTCATGGCACTCCGGGAGGGGTGCCCTTGGGGGGGGGGGGGGGGCGGGGGGGTTCTGTCACGAGTTCCCATTTAAGCAGCGCGCTGTGGAGCATGTGAGCACGCGTGCACGAGCAGGTGCGCGAGCACCTGCTTTTCCCTTGTGGACAATCGTGACATTTCGACACGCGCATTTGTTTATGTTTCTGTTATGTCTCCTCCCCGTTCTGTCATTGGCTATTGTTTCACGTGTGTCTGAATTGCCCTCAGCCGTCAGCTATTACGACGCTGAGTATGTATGTAAAAATACCGCGCGCCTCCCAGCACACAGGGCGGAATATTGAGTTATAGTATCTTAGTTTAGAGTCCTTACGGTAGATAACCATAGTCATAGTTCATGTCATGTTTCATGGTTCATGTTTAGGTTAGTTTAGTTCACGCTGGTTTCTCCGCTACCAGTCACGCACTATAGTTCATGTTTCTTGTTTTGTTTCTCGACCCTGTATTTCCGTGACCGCGACCTTGATTCCTGCCTCGCCCCTTTATGCCTGTTTGCTGATCGCCTGAACTTTGCATGTTACTGGATTACGTTTGTGGATCACGTTTTGGATTTGTCTGCCTGTCTCTCTCTTAAATAAAATCGTTCATACTGCGATTGCATCCTACCTTATCTCTGTTACGTCACGATACGTGACAAAAAGCCTGAATTTTGGCAACTTAAACCCCTGGACTGGACTTTTATTTTGGCTAAGGTGATTTTCCATGACAGTAGCAGTATGTTTGTGAATGGGTGTTCGACTTACATTACATAACCAAGTTATTGGGCTTTTTTCACCTCATCCTGTATTAATGCAGACAAGCATGTTATGTCTTGCAGCATGCAAGACATAATAATTTAATAATTCCAGAGGCTAAGTCATTGACTTGCTTCAGTTTGAGAAGTTGCTTAGAACTAATCATTTGGAACATTTAAGCATTTGTTCTGCTTCTGTTTCTATTGAAAATAATGGTGCAGATAAAATGATGAAATATTTTTTCATAAAAAATGTGTCTTAAAGACCTGATCTACCATCGCTTTTAGTTTTTAATAGTTTTAAGCACTTTTAAAAATATATTTTTGGTAGTTTACCCACTCTTTCATATATGCAAGGTAGTTTATGAAAACTATTCACTAGGCCTATTCTATATTATACACATATAATTATGCTATAAACAAACACTAAAGCATCCTCATAAAACAAAATGCTTAAAAACATACTAAATGAAGGATTTTTAAATGTAAAGATGCTTCCTGTGAGTGTTAGCGTTAGGGGATAGAATGTACAATGGCAAGAAAAAGTATGTGAACCATTTGGAATTAATTGGTTTTCTTCATTAATTGGTCACAAAATTGAATTTCATTTCATCACAAGTATAGACAAACACAATGTGCTTAAGATAACAGCACAAACAAGTATAATCTTTCTTGTCTTTCTTGAACACATCCCATTAAACATTCACAGTGCTGTGGGAAATGTAAGTGAAAAGTTTGCACCCCCCAACTCTTGATGCATCATGTTGTCTTCTTGGACATCAGTGAATATTTTCACTCTTTGTAATAGTTGTGTACGGGTCCATCAATTGTCCCCAGTGTGAAAAGATAGATCTGAAAATCATATAGCCGATGGTGGAAAGGGGTCAAATATGCAGAAGATGCTGGAAAACCAAAGAATGCACAGGACCTGGAGGATTTTTCTGAAGAACCGTGGGCAGTTTAACTGCTCAGGGCAAACAAGGGACTCATGAACAACCATCACAAAACATAAAAACAATTGTGGATCATCCATGTAACAACAACAAGGTAGTCACTTACAAAGTTCACTTACTTTTTCCACAGCACTGTGAATGTTTAATGGGATGTGTTCAATAATGAAAGATTGTAATTGTTTGTGTTGTTAGCTGAAGCACATTGTGTTTGTCCATACTTGTGACTTTGATGAAGATCAGATAACATTTTATTACAAATTAATGCAGGAAACCAACTAATTCCAAAGGGTTCACATACTTTGTCTTGCCACTTTATAGTTTGTACAGTACAGAATATATTATCGAGCAGGGGTGTAGTAGCCATTATTTCAGATGTGGGGGAACAGAATGTCAAGGGTATTCTTTTTTCTGACCTTTATCAAATTGCACTGTATTATTTAAATATTGCGAATTGTGTTTAGTGTACATTGTATTGCATATACATAGCACACAGTATATAATCACACATTACTCTATTCTATTCTATTCTATTCTATTCATCAGTCCAAAGTTCAGAAAAGAAAATGGGGTCACCAACACTGATCTTGCATGCCCCTCAGCAAATACTGCACCCCTGCCCATAGTATACTCCCACCCCCAACACTGATTGACAGGTTTCTGTGCAAGGCATAGGAAATTCAATTGGATTTTCAATTCCATTTGAATTTTGGCAGGCTCCATACACAAAACTGAGGAAGTGAAATAGCAAACAGGGTAATTACTATTGCTATTTCAATATGACAGGGTCATAATGCGTAACACACAGGAAATGCAATAGCAAATGGACTTTGCATTTCCATTTGAAATTTGGCAGACAATGTATGTTCATGTAAATGAAAATGAAAATGTAATACACAATTAGCAATTGCATGTCACAATTTATGCATCCACAAATAGGAAATGCAATTGCAAATACAATTTGCAATTGGTTTTTAATATTGTCCGCAAAATTCTTCCATATAAAATAACATTACTAATACAAATGTAATTGAAATTAAGGAATGGTTTTGAATATATACCCTTCATTTGAATAAAAGTCTCAAAAAATGAAACAACCGCTGATAGAAACCCTAATATTCAGCATCAAGTACATTTATTTTTTTCTTTATTTATTCAACTTGTTACTCACTTGCATCTAACTTAAAACTAGTCATTAAAATGTTTCATTCAAACAGATACAGGAATAAAGCATTATTAGAATCCTTAATCTAAACTCTAGAAGGTGCCGTCAACAGCTGCTCATACTTGTTTTCATCAAAGTATATCGTCTCTTCAGTAAATTCTGTAAGAAGAAAGGATTTTAAGTTATTTTGTCACCGTATTTGAACCTAAAGAGAACCTAGAAGTACAGATCTGCTTCATACTCCTACTTCAAGAAATCAAGGGAAGAGGTTTTTTTTTTTTTATTCTCAGATGAACTAAAAGTATTTATACTGATTCTGATTGGTCAGTAGTTGTTGAGTAATTTTAACTTTTGTCTATTGTAGAAATCAGAATTAAACACTAAAGCTAGCATTGCTAGCATTATTCAACAGAACTGTACATGATACAGGATAGATCCCAGGACTATAAGATTCTAGGGAGAAAAAAAAAGTCACCTTTTTTGGAGATGTCACGAGTGACGATGCCAGTGATGTGCTCGACATGGCATGTGTAAGTGTCACCAGGTGCCCATTCAGAGGCCTGGACTTTCAGATGGCTTTTAATGCTGAATTTCCCATCAGGCCTTTTGGCAGAGCTGTTGGTGCTGTCGTCATGCTGTACGCTCACACTATTTAGGAGCCAGGTGATGTTAATGGCTGAAGGGCTATAATCGTACACCAGACACACCAGTTTATTTTGACCCTGCAGCAGCTCCACAGAGGGAGCATTTTCATTCACAGAGGCTGGATGATGAACCAGGATGAAGTGTGGAAAAAAAAGATAGATTTTAGTGAAAGCAACAGTCAGATATTGCTTATAGTATAAAAGGTTTAAGTATTTGATCATGGGATCATAAATCAGGTTTGGAATCAAAATAATATCAAAATATCCTCTGATTAATTTCTACCAAATATACATGATGCATTGAAGCCATAATATGGCTTTAATAAATAAAGGCGTAAAGGCATAATATAGCAAATAATAAAGGCATAATATAGCAAATATAGTATAATAATTAAATGTAGTACATAACACAGCTGTTGAATTCTTAAATCTGATTGGTCAGAATGTTTTTGTTGTTGTGGTATGTTTGTTTTTTTACTGTATAACAGAGCTACTCTAAGAGTAGATCCGGCTGCAAATAAAATGAAAAGTTTATATTAGTTGTTACTATAGAAAAGATAACATTATGTTAATACTATACTATAAAAATCTTTATTATGAACTTTGTGAAAAATGTGTAACCATTAACATGGTAAAGCTTTCTGCAACTAGCTCTTTATTTAAAAAAAAAAAAAAAAAAAGATCTCGGTGCTTTTATAACAGGATCTAAGGCTTGAAATAATGAAGTTTCATTTTTTAATTAATAAAAATTGCAATCATTGACAAATTACTTGGTGTAAGAAGAGTAAAACACACCGGAACATCAGTAAAGTCATGATCATGTGTAATTCAGATTAAGAAACTTGATATAAATTATAAATAAATTAAACAAGCTGCTCTACCAGAGACAGGATGTGACATGTTACTGACCGTATACGTTGTTAATCGAGTTCCTGATTGGCTTTTCAGATGACTCATGGCTGACCACACAGGAAAAAGTGCCGTCCTCCCTTTTTGATGCTGGTAATATCAGTGCGCTGTGCATGGAATAATCACTCCACGCAGAGCGAATGCCGACTGGACTGTTGATGAACTGAGATGCATCCAGCCGACTGCCATTCAGCTCCCAGTGCACAGAGATATCAGCAGGACGGAAGCCGTCGACCAAGCAGAGAAGATATGTGTTGCGAACTCCTGACAGATCGTTATCACTGGGACTGAGAATTCGGACGGTGGGACTTTTGCGGTCTGAGGCTACAAATAATTTTAAAAAAGAGCTAATATCAACTCAGAATTGCAGTAGTTCTTTCAAACTTATTAATTAGCAATAAATAGTGTATCTTAAATAACAGTTATGCCACTGAATTCTTCATTTTGACTGGTCAGATGTTCAGGTCGCAGGTGTATATTAATGTGCTCGTTCTAAAACGTGATAATTTCTAAAGTAACAGCTAATTCAAAGGGACTTATCTAATAATAAAGAATATAATAAGAAAAATTCTTAATCATTGGTATGGTCAAGGCTTCTCTAAGGAGACATTTATTTCACATTTATGGAAGGAGTCTCCAGTGTCAGTGCTTTGTAACAGTCAGAGGTAAAGCTGCTGCTTTAAGTTGAAGGATGGACATTGTGTTTCACAGCATTTTTGTCTTCTTATCTCCAAAAGGAAGTGAGAATATGACTGTTTATAGCTGTGTTTGACTAACTTGTTTTGCAGGCATTCCACAATATTGCATAGAATTATGCTGTGATATAAGAAGTAAAAACACTGTGAGACATGCTGTTATAGGAAAAAAATCAACTTCAGGGCAGTAACTGCATCACCTCGTCGATTATTATTATCTTGGCTGATGGTGTGTGTGCAAATAATAAATTAATGCAATGTGACATGGACTAAAATCATATTTATGACTATTAATATTCATAAAAATAAAAACTTTATTTATTTATTATTTTTTACAAAAGAATAAATATGGGTCTTAGAGATCAGTGTTTATGTGAGAACTTGCCTCTGGTTTTAGAGATGGTGTGCTCCATTTTCTTGGTGGAGCAGAGATGTGTCACTTCACAGGAAACAGTTGTGTATGCGTTCCACTTTGCAGCTGGAACCTTTAGAACACTTCGGACACTCTCTGTTCCATTGCTGTGGACTCTGAGAGGTTGTGTGGTCACACCCTGAGAGGTGATGTCCTTTCCTATTTTCCAAACAATCGAGAAGTCATTGAGCCTGTGGCCCAATAGCAGACAGGTGACAGAGACATGATCATTTGCTCTCATGTCACTGATGGAGGGAGCCAACAGGTAAACCTGTGCCTTCTGAGCAAAATCTGGAGTCACTGGAGATAAAGAAATAACATTAGTGTAGAGATGTACAGACACATACATACATGTAAGATTTGTATTTTTTGTATAAAGATCATGAACTTTTCTGATATTTAGGCTGTTATTAGAATACCTGCACAAATACTGGTGCTCTTCTCAACAGGTTTCAGAGGATCCTGATCGCTGACTCGGCAGGTAAACGTAACTCTATTATTCCACTGTTGCTGTGGAACTGAAATCTCACTGGACACTTTCAAACGTCCATCTGAATCCACTGTTACTGTACTGAGAGCATTGAGATCATTTACCACAGATTCAGGGAGCCACGTTATCTTTGGGTTAAGTCCAGTTGCAGCGCAAAGAAGTTTTTGTGTCGCCGATGCAGATTTATCCACACTGGAAATAACTAGAAGTTCCACTGAAGGGTCACCTAGAGAGGAGCATGAAATGTAAAGATTTCATTTCTGGCTATGTAGATTTAAACCACCTTATTTTGTGTTGTTATGGCTGATCCAGGTCATCTCTTGACTTGACATTTCATAGCAAAAATGTATTTCCCCTCATGTGAAGGGAATAAAATAACCTTTCCTGTGTCATATTTACAGAAAGCAGGCATTTTACATCACATCACAGTGTCAAAATGTTGCAGCGAGATAGCTCTACAGCTCTAGAATAGAGGTATCAGGATCCCTATATTTTAAACTATAACCAATTGTATTTAAAAGAAATATCATGGACAAATAACAACAACACTAATAACTGCATAAGCGAGGACTTAAAAAAAACATTCCCATGTACATTTCAGGTTGAGACCAGTTACAGTATGAACTCGAGTGATGTGCCAATTGATGAAATTTGAGAGCCAGAATTCACACCCCATGCTGACTGTGCTGGCATTTCTGCCAGTGTTCCTTTTCCCCCACTTCAGTTTTATTTTGACCTGTAAATATTGCCAGTATTCAGATGATCTAGAGATTGAGATCGAAATGTTCCTTACCAAAAAGGTTTTCTATAAAATTGGACGTCCACTGTTTGGAACGGCTTTGCTGAATCTGACAGGTGAACCGTTGTTTTTTGTTTCTGTGTGTTGTGGGAACAGTGAAGCGTACAGTCAGAGTGTCCACTCCTTTGGGCAGATCCACATACTGAGGTTCAAGGACCCTTATTCCATTGGCCTGTAAGATGACCGAGAGCTCACCAGGGGGCAGATCTCTTGCAGCACACTCCAGTACTGCACTGCCTCCCTTCAGTATGTCTGCCAGATTCCACCTGATCACCACTTTAGGAGTTGTCTGCACAGGTTCTGAGGAACATAAGGTAAAGTCTTATGTGTTAAAATGTTTCACTAAAGTGAAATATTTTAAAGTTACTTTTCCAACATGGAACCTAATGTGTGCACACATGGCATTTAGGATCCCCCATGCATCTAAATGCTGTGTCTATAATCACTGTTGAAATAAGTAATATATGTGGGGCAAACTGGAGCAACACATCTATCTATCTATCTATCTATCTCTCTATCTATCTATCTATCTATCTATCTATCTATCTGTCTGTCTATCTATCTATCTACATGCTGTATATAGTAGAAAATATTTGATCATGTGACTGATTTCCACAAATAGCAATAAGTTGTAAACTGTGTTTTTTAAGTTGCCCCTAATGGTATAATTAAAAATTATATACAGAACATACCTAGAATATCAATTGTCTTCTCTACTGTGCCAAAACATAGATGTGCAGCGGTGCATTTTATTGTCTGCCAGTTTTTCCATTCGTCTGTAGAGATAGTCAGGTTGCTAACAGTTCTCCCGTCCAGTGTCTTCAAGGTGGCTCTGTCTGTTTTTTCCCTTCCATCTACAAACCATGACACTCTGGTATTGTGCACAGTTTCAACAACACAGGAAGCTGTTACTTCTGAATCTGTCAATACTGACATGAGAGCAGGTTTCTCCAGACGTATCAGTGGTTTGGATGTTGGTTCAGCTGCAATATGTAAGAGATTGTTCGCTTACAGTTAGACATCATGGAAGATTTTTATTTTGCAGTGTTTTTCTGTGGAACTGACCTTTGCACTTGCTCCATGTTTGACTGAAGATCTTGGAGTTGTGTGTGGCTTTACAGGTGAACTCTGTGCCTTCATTCCATTGCTGTGCATTAATGCTGAGTTGGCTCAGTGCATCAAACGTCCTTTCTCCATTGTTGAGACTTTCAAATATCTTCATGGTTGCTTTCTCTGTGAGCAACGTATTACCCTTGTACCACTCAACACTTATTTTTTTCGGAGAAAAACCATCCAACCAACAAAGCAGATTAACGTCGTCCATTGTACTGGTGCTCATGGTGATGCTGGGCTCAGTCACACGCTGAGCTATAAACAGTAAGATAAAAACAATTCAAGAACATGGCATATATATTTAGTGCTTAATAGAACTTCCTTAAAATTTGAATGTTTTACTTAAAATTTTGAAGTGTATTAAGATACTGGCACAACACTTTGGTAAGGAACACTAAAACTGTTATATTGTTGTACTATAAACATTATATTGATTATGATGATGATGATGATGATGATGATGATGAAGTCCTCAAAGAAATATGAGTACATCTCATATTCCAGAAGGAACTCTGTTTCAAACATTCCTGCCACAAATCAGAGAAGATGGCACTACTATATGTGAAAGCTATATTTAATAATTTTTTTTTCAGAAAAGTGCATTGTGACAATCAGGTCATAAGTTGAACACCTAAGACAAGAGAGAAAATCATACATTGAGCACAACGTGACACTGCCTTATTGGTGAGTGAATATAAGCAAATTTACTGGCCAATTATGTTTGATCCTTTCAATAATCCAACACTGGAATAGAACTAAAAATAAATACTTGCTTATTTTTTGTTCTTGAAAATTTGCAACATCCTTTCTCTTAATTTTCTGTCTCCAAAGCTGCAGCAAAGCCAACAACTTCATCATCAGAGTTAAAAGTTAAACCAGTGTTTATTTCTTCTGCATAACTGATCATAATAAATCTAATCTACAGAGCAAACTAATTTCTTAGATGGTACTAGCCAGGCCTGGTTAAAGAACAACTCGTTAATTTTTTTTGTTTGTTTGTTTGTTTTTGTTTTTTGTTCCAATTTTTCCCCGTTTTTTTTTACTCATTACATATATATGTTGTTTGTGGGAGTTTTCAAAAACAGAACTCAGTGTAACAACTAATGACAAATAACTATGTGATTAGTATGAAGCATAGTATTTATCACAGTTATCACAGTTTGTCTGTTTGATATTGTTCTCCTCTTAGTTTTTTGCATGAATAATTATTAAGAACAACATAATAATAATTCTAGAGCTGAACCAGAACACAAACTAATCTTATGTTAGTGGTTCAGTAGTCTGTGTGTGTGTGTGTGTTACAACACGGCGAAATCGGCGCGGCAGCTCACAAAGTGTAGTGCCGCCCAGGGACGTGGCAGAGGAGGACTACACTTCCCAGTCATACCCGCGCTCGAGTTCGCCAGAGTTCTAATCACGAACACCTGCAAACACCTGAGGTTATATAAGGGCCTCCCTAGCATTAGCCGCTTGCGAAGTATCCGCTCAGCAGCCTCGTCTCTGTTCGTCTTAACTTAAAACTAGTCCAGGTACAGATATGGCATTATTTCACACAATCCATATTTACGATATAGTGTGAGATAGCGATGTATAAACTTAGTGTAATATAATAATATACAGCCACCTCCTTGGGGTAGAAGTCTTTTACAAACAAGCCATGGTCACTGAGCTCTCTGATAGCTCTCTGATAGCATGAACAAGTAAACCTTGGGGCAGTCTTTTTCGCCTATGAACTTGAAACCACAGTAAAGTTCAAAACCTGCTCAGTTTCCTACTCTTGCATTGTTTCTGTCTGTTGGGGATCATTGCAACATTGGCTCCTCGTAGGTCTCAAGCTGGAGCTGTGAGGCCGCCAAGTTGATCTCAGACGGGGGCCCAGAGGTTGCCATGTTAACCTCGGGCTGGAGCTCCACAGCTGAGACCTCCCGGTAGGTCTCAAGCTGGAGCTCTGAGGTTGCGGTTACCCCGCCAAAAAAAGTTCTAGGCCAGCCTTTGGTTCTGGACTGGGCAGCGTGGTGTGATACCCCTGCAGTGGGAGGCCCCAGGAGTTCGAGTAGTTCTGCTGGCTGCATGGCGTTGTGTAATTCTCATGCAGTGGGAAGCCCCAGGAATTCGGGTAGCTGTGCTGGCTGTATAGCGGTGCATAATTCCCCTGCAGTGGTAAGCCCCAGGTGTTCGGGTAGCTCTGTTGGCTGCATGCCGTTGTGTAACTCCCCGGTGGCGGGGACGGGGGAACATGTGTGGGCTGAGACGTAGCACATGGCCCGGCTAGCTGCAGCGGCTTTAGAAGGCGTTGGAGCTTAGCAATTTCCTCGTTGAGCAGTTTGCTCTGTTCCCAGAACGAGCGACGCCACGCCTCAAACTCAGCTGCTTCGGTGGCGTTCATGGTGACCTGCTGCTTCTGCATGATGGGTGCAATATTCTGTTACGAAACAGGAGGTTGCAGATGCAGCTCAAAGTCTTTATTCAAATACTTCAAGCAATAAACAAGGAAACACGGTCTAGGCAAATCTGGCTTTAAACATGAACACTGGATACGAGGCAGGAAACAGAACAGGACTCTTTAACAAGACTGCTTAGCATGTGTAGCGTATTCAGATACTAACGTAACCTTCTACGAATAATACTGCGCGAAGTGCACAGCAACACGAGGGGTTTAAATAATCAACATACTCAAACTAAAATACAGACACCTGGAGTAAATTAAGACACACCCTCAAACATGAACCAATGCTTACAAGAAAAGAATCAAAACAAGCAACGGCGCGTGTCCTGACTTTAATCCAATATAAATGCTGTGGAAGGACCTCAAGCAAGCAGTTCATGTGACCAAATATAATATTTTTGTATTTTCTATCATTTGTTTAATTGGGTTCTCTTCATCTAGGTTTAGGACTTTTGTGAAAATTTGATGTTTTAGGTCATATTTATGCAGAAATTTATAAACTGTTCATCATTCTAAGGTGTAAGAATACCATCAACCTAAAACCAAGTTAAAGGAAGTTTTAATTAAATTAAGCTAAATTGACTGCCTAGTCAAGTTAGTTATTCAGTTATTCTGACATTTCTTTCAAATTTGTAGGTAAAAGTCGCAAAAAAGAATGAAGAAAGAAGTAGATTAATACAATACATACCATAACTTCTGCTGGAATTCACACTTAACTGGAGAAGATGAGCCCGTCTATTCACTGGTGCTGATTTACTACTTATGGCAGTGGAAGCACCTTTATCCTAGCTTAAAATAGTGACCTATTAAATAGTGACCTAAAATAGTGACATGCTTTCATGAGTCCACTTAAATGTGTGTGATTTAGGTGAAAATTGTGTAGCTAAGCAGATGTAGCTGTTCCATTGTCTATTTCTGTTTGGGTTGGAGTTGTTAGAAGCAGAGATGCAGGGAGCTCGGTCTCAACTGCAAAACAAATACACAGATCCGGATGCAGCAGCAATAGGCACAGCAGTTATTGCAGTTTAGAAATAGATTGTGTTGCCACAGTATATGAAGGCCACAAAAGTGCAAATTTTTAATACCACATAATATCTAAATTTATATCTGAGTGCTGTAAAATTCTTAATTAATGTTGTTAAATTATCTATATTTTGTATTAATGCGCTCAATATGTTATTGTTTCTATAGTAACAATTAATGCAGGTACTTGTATAGTTGATGCTCCACATAATTAAAGCCTAATAATAAACACATTTTAAAAGTGTTATATATCAAACAAAATCTTATAATTTTGAAATTGTAAAACTTGTAAAGTCAAAATTGTAAAGTTGACATTTATTTAACATTTATGGAAGAAGTCTCTAATTAGCTAATTGTGATTGTAAATTAGTATATTCACATTACACCAACTTGTTGATTATTTTCCTACAACAGCACCCATCTTTCTGTTCTGTACATATTAAGCTAATTACGGGTAAGCAAATGATGTAGGAAAATCTCTTTGCAGAGCATTGGTTATCTGGAACTAAAGCTGAGAAACACTTAAATTATAGTTTACTAGTCTGTAAAATCTAATTTATCACTTCTAATCGTTGATGCCACAGCAAACTTTTGAATATATTTTGGTAACATACTGTAGCAACAAGCATACGAGAAGTCCTAAGCCACAGGTAGGGAAAAAAGGAACAGGCTTTGTTTAGCTTTGGCAGAGAAAGAGCTCACATGAAGTACACTAGTTACACTGAAAAACTCAAAAACAGATTTTTATTATTTGATATGTTATTAACCATGTAAAAACATTTCATTGGTATAAAAAAAACAATATTGTTGTTTGTTTAATAATTATATAAACAACTGTAAGAGTTGCCCCCCTGCCAGTACTGTTACATCATTTCCCCATTACTTTACTGGTGTGTACTGAATGAACAATTACACGGTCAAGGTCCCCATTTTTTTGCACTGTTATGTAAATAGAGTTGGTTTGTATAATATGCGGGGGGAAAATGGATGTGTATCACAAGCATAACAGCCCTGCCAGCTGCTGATGTGATATGTTTTAAGATAACACTGTCAAGAAAATGCAAATACAACTCACTTCTCCTGGATGGATACATTTATTAGCTTTATTTAATAATATATTATGCAGTAGCATATTATCTTCATCAAAAATGAAGACAATGAGTAATTTAAGTGGTTTTATTTTACATTTGACTGCATTATTTTCAAATTCGAAATCTGTTGGACACCAGACTGACTGGAAAGACTTTGTTATATTATCGGTACTTTAAAAAAAAAACTTTGTCTTTTGCTATTATTTTATTAGTCTTGAATAATTGCTTGAGGACTTTAAACAATGTTTCATAATAAGTTATTAATGGCTTGATGCCATTGTTTTGATGTAATATTTATATAAGCATTTAACTTTTGAAATAAAAGTGCTAACAACAACATTACCATGTTCTGTTACAAGTAAATAGACTGTGTCAAAGTGATATGACATAAAACTTTTAAAATACTATGTAGATGTAGGCCTCTATGCCCATATCGTATACCATATATAACCCAGCAAACATGCGACGTCTGCTAGACGTGTAGATCATGTCTATTTCACATCACTCGGTCCAGGACAATCTGTATGTGTGCATGACATGTAAATCAGGTTCAGGTCTTGCACATCCACAGACATCCAAAAAAAAAGTCCTAGCCAGGCGTTCAAATATTGAACTGCATATCTACGTCCAAGAGGGGTTGTAGTCAGATACTGAACCAGATACAGATATACAGATAGGAGCCTTGATCAACCGACACAAAATAGACATGATCTACACGTCTGGCACTTTCATGCCAATCAAGCCCATTTAAATCGAATTGGAAAAAATGTATATCCAATGACAGCAAAAGTGCGAACTCATCGAGCTAGTTGAACACACCTAAGGTAAGATCAACTAAGTTAATATTATGTTCCTGAATTTGCTTTACTTCATTAATTCCATATCTAAGCTGTATCCTTTTTTTCCTACATATTGGATGCCACCTTTGGTACATTGCTGGATTTTGCTTGTAATTCCTCATTTCTAAGTCACTTTGGATAAAGTGTCTGCTAAATGAATAAATGTAAATGTAAATGGTATATGCAAAAAGGTAGGCAACATTATTAAAGTTGCATGTTATCAATTCTTTTTAATTTATACTCTTTTGTCACAAAGCAGATAACAAAGTCCGAGCAGCATGTCACAGCTAGGTTACTGTACAGCTGATAAGGCAAAAGCTGGGAAAGTGGGATGTACCTTGGTATTTTTTCCTACAAATATGTGGACTTGGTGTATGACTGCAGGTTTCCGTTGCACATTAACTTTTTTTGTCTTTTTCCACTCTTGCAGCTGCAGTAATGAAATGGTGGCAAATATGCAACTGAGGAAATGATCAAACAAAATGCTTCAGAGCATCTTAAGCAGTGAGGAAGGGACTCAGAAACACACGTTATGAAATTTAAAGAACCTTTTTTTCTATAAAAACTGTGATGCAGTCATAGCGCATGTGCTAGGTGGATTGTTGTTTATTTGTTTGTTAATTGTTATCCACCGCAGCCTGAGTTAAGTTTCTTTTGTTTTCAATATTTTTGGACCCACACACACTGTCTGTAGAGTTGCTTTGCAACTACAAATGGTAATTACGTTGAAATAAAAGTGAGTTTTAATTGAATGCATCCTGATACTGTTTATTTGGTCCAGAGAAGTACAAATGTCGAAAATGAGTCTGTGGTTGATGTAATAAGACATCCACAATGACTACATTTGAACTTAATTGTAACCTTGTACAGAGGTCCTGTGGATGTCAACATTGGACGTTCAGATGATGTCATAAAAAGATTTAAGAAAAACTTTGATTCTAGCTCCTACCTTGGTGGACTTCATTTCAACGTGCAACAAAGATGTTCAGAAGACGTCCTTTGGACTTATCTTTGCTGAGTGGGAATATGGGTGGAGGTCGATGGGGCCCATATCAATATTTTTTTTCAGGGGGCCAGAACTCTAGCTATTGCCCTGCACATAAAAGGTACAGACAAGGGTACAAAAAACTGTACCCTTGAGGGTACCACCCCACTGACAAGGAAAGTTTAGTAAAGTGTTTGTATGGGGCAGGTGTAGGTTACCTGATAAAGTGGCCAGTGATTGAATATTTGGAAATGACACACAAAAGGGTGTTTTCAAAAGGGTGTTTCTCGCCTACCTGGCTTTTGCAAGGACGCGTCTTTAGATCCTAGGCCATTTTTGACTTCGCATGTGAACTTCTTGTTCCCGTTCCAGTCAGAAGCCTTGACGCGCACATGGCTCACCGAGGTGTACCCTCCGGTCGCTTGCACCGCCGGGTATTGCACGACGTCAGTCAGCGCGCTCCCGGTCGCATCCTTCCATATGAAGCTCAGTCCGTCGGCGGAGGCCAAATCGCGCGTGATGCAGCCAAGAGTGATTAAACCGTCTGAGGCCGAGCCGCACTGCCACACGGGAAACAGGGATTTCGGGGCGCTTTGCACTGCTGCACATAGTTACGGAGCACAAACCAACATTTAATCTGCGCCTTAAGCCAAAAATGCAATTGATTTTTTGCAATCAACATTGTTTTTCTCTACTACCCATTTATTCTTTCTAATCAGATAACATAAATACATTGTTATTGTACCTCACCATTATTTTTCTCACCGTTTAAATACGAAATGCATACTACATTAAATTATTAATAATCTACAATCCATTAATACAAATTATTACTTATTATTCATTCAGAAGCAATAATCATCCATACATTCAAACAAACAAACCCATCCATTCAGAAACGCATACTGTAATACATACACACATAGGACGCATAAACGATATAATTATAAACTCGTTCTCACCTCTCGCGCAAACATCGAACGCAGTTTTACAACTGAATGAAGTTTCGTTGCATTTCAGACGATTGATGTTGTGGAAGGAAAAACGGGTGCGAGCACTAAACCCGTCCTTTTCTTACGCTTTCATCCGTTCTCCTAAACTACAAATTGTTCCGAATTTTCAAATATGAGAAAATTCAACAAAAGTAATAATTAACTAAACCTGATTGTTTTTATATAGCCTATATATATTTATTGGCCTATATAAACACATTTGTAAAACCCCGATATTATAATAAATAGCCTACAATTCAGTCTCGAAAAAATAGATTCGACCAGTATTTAAATACGTATATAATAATAATAATAATAATAATAATAATAATAATAATGATAATAATAATAATAATAATAAATTGATTGATTTCTATGCAATACATATATATATATATATATATATATATATATATATATATATATATATATATATACACACACACACACACACACACACAGAGAGAGAGAGAGAGAGAGAGAGAGAGAGAGAGAGAGAGAGAGAAATCCAGCCAATTTATTATTATTATTATTATTATTATTATTATATTTTGTTGGTTTGTTTGTTTGTTTTTCCTACTATAGGCTACTAAGTGAGCAGAATACGAGCTCATCACTACATTATATTGAATCTAACGGTACTTTTTAATTTGAATTCTAGATCATTTAAAGAACTTGAACTAACCAAACTGACCCTGAAAACCCAAAACCTTGAATTTAACAGGTTTTTTTTACGTTTCAAGGAAACTTGAAGTGCTATTTCCCATTATTTTCTACAAAAGAGTAGTACAGGCTGTAACCTCAGAGCGCAATAATTACCACCAGTCTAGAGTCACTTAAATCTTTTGGGGTTTTTCTTCTTTGCGATTTAAAAAAAAAAAAAAGTTGATTGTTATTTTAACGACACGAATAAGAGTGAGTCTTACCAGAAGTAACGGTGACCGTGGTTCCCTTTCCCCAGTAGTCAAAACCGTAGTCACAGTGACACAAATCCACTCTGACATCGTTCAAAAAGACCTGTCTGTCTGATCTATCGATATATTACTGACAATGTCTCCACAAAAATAATATCCCAAAAGTTGGATGTTCGCGTTTCTCAGCGTTAAAGAACCACCAGGTGCCATTTTCATTAAGTTTTAAAACATAAAAGCATATTTTTGATCAGTGCTGAGTTTCTTTCTTGTTTATACGAACAAGCCGTTAAAAAACATAGACATGCATTTTTGTCAGCAGTCAGATGTGTTTTTCTCTTTTAAATGAAGTGCGGCATTCACATGCTCTCGCAGAACCCCAGCTTTCTTTTAACATTTTCTAAACATTTTAGTTGCAGAATATAAAACATTACATCAGGCTTAAGTTGGTATTTTTTCTTCTATTATTGTTTTGTGTTGGAGGAGGCTAATCTAATCATTTCTTACCTGAAGTCACAGTCAGCGTGGTTCCCTTTCCCCAGGAATCAAAAGCTTGGCCACGCGAGTCTCGTGCACAGTAATAAACAGCCGTGTCTTCAGCTTTCAGACTCTTCACTTCTAGGTACAGCATGTTTTTATTGGTGTCTTTAGTGATGGAGAACTGGCCCTGCAGACACTGAGCAAATGTTGTGCTAGTGCCAGTGTCAATGTATCCGATCCACTCCAGTCCTCTTCCTGGTTTCTGACGGATCCAGTGCATGTAGTAGCCCATTGAGAATCCGGAGACAGTACAGGACAGAGTGCTGACTCTCCAGGTCTCTTCACCACAGAAGCAGAGGAGGTCAGGGACTGTCCATAAGAATCTAGCAGATAAAGATTAAAGAAAATTAATTAATAAAGAAATAATTATAATTATCTGAAATAACCAAGGAGAAAATGTTGGAGGTTTTTAACAATAAACGTGATATCAGAAACTTACATGAAATTAACACCAATACAATACAATATCGTAAAATCATCCTTCAGCAATTTCTGTTCCACAGAGTAGTTATCACAGAGTAAATGAATAACCATCACAGCCAAAAACATTCTTTATATACTCCACTCTATTTAAATAGGGCATGTAGTGTCCTTGAACATTCAGACATGACACAGGCGGAGATGCAGGAGGATCAAGTTCAGGGCCAACATTCTGTGAAGCCTGGACGTAAACATAAACTGCAGTACTTATGACTTTTGTATTTGATTTCTTGTCACTCCATTTTATGGATTTGTCCATAAGTGTTTGCTCTTGAGCAGATTCTATGTAGTCTGTTTTGTAGCAGGTATTTTCCCCTAGTGCTTTATTCAATAAATTAATATCTAAATTGGTTTAAAACCTTCTGCTTTATATTTCATTACAATTGTGCTCTGTGCCATCAGACAAACTGAATGATTGATGTTCTGATTGGTCACAAGGTATTGATTAATTTTCTATAACAGCAGCGCTGGCAGTACTCCTGGCTGCAAGGTTTATATCTGTATGACACACCACATAAATGGATTGAAATATGTATGTAATTGTTGATATGGCAAGGTTTTCTATCAGATTTTATTTAGCATTTATGGACAGTGTCTCCAATGTCAGTACGTTGTAACAATCAGAGGTAAAGCTGTAACTAAGTTTTCAGAAAGGCTTCAGAATTGAGGGCTTTGTTGTTTCTCAGTACCAAAAAGCTGGGTCCGTACCCACTTTATTTGGATCATCTTGCACCTCTGGATCACAACCTGTAAGTATGATCAATTGTTTATGTGTATATTTTCATGCATGCTGTTATCCTGTTAGCCTCTGCTAACCGGCTAACTCACGTTATTGCCAAACTACATATAAACTTATCACTGAGAATCGTCCTGTTCTCATTGTGCTTGCGATGGTGGTTCGTTTTAATCTTCTGATGTATCACTATCGGACACGGGCTCAAATTGAAAGGTAAAACCGACTACATTATTACTGAACTGAAATTCGGATGTAGTAATGGCCGTTTCCTTTCCCACGTGTGCTGTAAGTGGTAGACCAATCACAACAGACTGGGACATCTGACCAACCAGAGCAGAGTAGGCTCTCTGAAAGAGGGAGAATGGATTTAGTATTAGAGTGAACGGATCCTTGAGCGAGTCATTTGTGACACTGAGAAAAGGAGGTGGTGCTACAATGTAAATTATGAGAAATATAAAGTGTTTTTTGACCTTGGATGCATGTAAACCTATTGCATGAGACCTCTCAAACAAAATTAGGCACGTTTAGGTAGCATAATAGGTGTACATTAAGTATCAGGCAATCTAGGTCGATCAGCCTGGAGATTTCTGGGTAACTGAGTTCACTTGCCGCTCTCAGTGTGTGTCACTGTAGCCCTCTTCTGGCTGCCGGCAGTGAAGCGCGTCCTCTTACAGTTAAAGGAACAAAATCAACCTCAGAGTGATAAGAGTAACTCAACAATGCTTCATAACACCACCCTGTTGTTGATTATTTTCAGCATGTCTCCAAGTGTTTTACTCCTTACTAATACTAATTGTTTGGGGTTTTTTTCATGTGGTGTGTCTTTCTACGTTTCATATTTGGAAAAACGTTTCCTTATACATATATTTTAAAGTGACATTAGGATAGAAAAAAAAGATGCTTCGATATTATGTGTTTGTGTACAGCTCTGCAACCTCATGTGTCACTGTGCTTCTCTAGTGCAGTAATACACTGCAGTGTCTTCTGTCCTCATGCCGTTCATGTGCAGATACACCTGCATCTTACTGTTGTCTCTGGAGATGGTGAAGTGGCCATTAACTGCACTGGAGTAATGTATGCTATTACTGGTGTCTGAAATAGTGCAAACAAATTCCAGCCCTTTTCCAGGTGCCCATCTGATCCAAGCCATCCTAGAGCCACCAAAGTTAAATTCTGAAGCTGTGCAGGTCAGTTTGTGAGACTGATCAGGTTTGATGATCACTCAATCAGTGTCTGACTGCAGGAATCTGAAATACACGAACACACAAAGATAGGTGTTAAAGTTTATTTAAAAATGTTTTTGTAAGTTTCACACTGTCAAGTCAGTGACTGCTATTTTTGTAGTCATTTTCTAGCATGCCTTATTACTCCTGCTGCCTTTATTGCACTGTGCTACACATAAATATGAACTTTCCTGATACTGCTCATTTTAAAAACAATCTTTTTCAGTGTCAGTTATTTAAGTTCTCTATAAAACCACAACAACTTTGTATAATTGTAAAAAATTATAAGCAGAGTATGTTATGTAAGTATGTGTTATGCGCAATGTTATAATGCTTATCACAGGGTGTACAGATTCACTGAAAAACAGGTTCAGCATTACTTGAGACACCTCCATTGACAGTGACTCTCCAGGATCAGAATGTGCACACTTTTTACACTTTCTTACATTTCTTTGGTGTGATATATAACACATGGGGATTATTAAAAATTACTAGAAAAAACTTGAGACATTTACTTTTGCATTTGAAATGAAGAAGTAAAATCTGAGTGCTGAGTGTGAATGGATGATGTTTATAATAAATGTCTCTCTGGTTCAGTTTCCTCTTGAGGGAATATTTACAGCTCATGAGGTCGTGCTTGTGTAAGTTTTTGTACAGCTCTGGAGTCTGTTGTGTCAGTGTGAGTGTCGTGCACAGTAATAAACAGCCGTGTCTTCAGCTTTCAGACTCTTCACTTCTAGGTACAGAATGTTTTTATTGGTGTCCTTAGTGATGGAGAATTGGCCCTGCAGAGACTGAGCGAATATTGTGCTAGTGCCAGTGTCAATGCGCCCGATCCACTCCAGTCCTCTTCCTGGTTTCTGACGGATCCAGCTCATGTAGTAGCTGCCCATTGAGAATCCGGAGACAGTACAGGCCAGAGTGACTGACTCTCCAGGTCTCTTCACCACAGAAGCAGAGGAGGTCAGGGACTGTCCATAAGAATCTGGAAGAGAAGAGTATAACTAGGTAATGTTATGTTATAATGTTTATCGCGACAGAATGGTTAATTTTCCTAGTAATCATCACATGAAAAAATCTGAAACTTACATGAAATTAGCACAAATAAAATACAATGTCCTAACATCATCCTTCTGAGTTCTGCTTCACCCAGATTTAAAGTGTATGGGAGTGTTATCTATCACAGAGCACACTGGAAACAAGAACATGCTGTTTATACCCGACTCTATTTGAATAGGGAGTGTCCATGACCACTATGGATGTATTAAATCCACAATCACAGGCTGTTCAGTGTATAGAGGAGTGGATGATTATAAGGTTCTGTGTAGAACCCTACAACAGAATGTTCCAAGTAGAAACTTTTTTTTTTTTGTAAGAACATTACTTATTTAATGAACAATTGATTCATTTTTATAATATTTTTCTCACCTGAAGTGTGTTTTTATTTAATTTAATTTTTTGCATATGATTTATTTCAAATGATTCTTTTTTCCCCCTTGGATCATGTTCATTTTTCACAGGTCATTATTCACATGATCTCACATGTGTTTACTTGAATTCTCATGTATAATTTCAGGGCATAACATGTTGAAATGTACTCTCGCAGGTTTTTCATATGTGATCACATATTACTTATGTAAAGGTGCATAACTGTGTCAACCTTTTAGAAACTTGTAGTTCTTCTGATTCTGGTTATGTAGTGTACACTAAATGTTTTACATGAATAATGTGTACTCTCAGCCATAAGATTAGTTTTCCTTGTGACTGGGGTGATGTATTACATTGCACGTGTTAACTCTTAAGTTTGCTACACAAGACAAAAAAAGATAATATCTAGGTCGCAAGTCTCTGATACATTGCAGTGGTCTGAATGCGTCCGCAACAACCGCCCACTTTTTTAGAGGCTAGATCCTGGAAGATAATGGCCAGAGAGGAGTGAGAGAAGCAAATGCGTTGACAGAGACAGGACAGCAACAAATGCGCGTGCATACTAGCACGCATGCACGCACACACACACACACACACACACACACACACACACTAACACAAACATACTAACACACAAACACTCTCTCTCTACACTTATGTTCCATAGTTTGTTCTTTTGTTCTCTGTTGATTGTTTAAATGCAGATGCTGACAAGTTTGTGTTGTTAAAATGTTGAGAAAATAAAGACAGTCAACTGTTGGAAAAATGTTGGTGGGTTTGTTTGGGGTTTTTATTGGTATGTGAGATTTTGTATTGAAAATGACAGGTTCTGTGTTATTGTACCCCTCACAGGACTGGGACATGCTGTTTCATCTTGAACGCAGGTTTTATATAATATAAACAGAACAGATTTTCAAGGAGAGGTGTGACTCACAGTTCTCCATGTAGTCTGAGATTCAGGATTTCCCTTCATTGTAATCAGATCCGAAGTAACTAGTAACGTGATACTTGAGTAGTCTTCTCATTGGATACTTTATTACTCTTAGTCAAGTAATTATTAACATTATTTCTTTTACTGTTACTTAAGTAGCCTAATTATTTTTATAAGTAGTTTCACTTGTATTTGAGTAAACATTTTGTCTACTTTACCCACCTCTGAATATCAAAAACTCATTTTATAGAGACTTTAAAATGTTCTAGCTGTAAATAAAAATGTCTCATCTGAAGCTAAAGTACAAAGTAATTTGAAAAATGTATTAAAATTGTATATATTTTTTAAAATCAATCTTTGATTAAAATTTTTTCCAGAACTTTGATAGCTCTTGGTCATGAGGATGCTAATTGTTTAGGTATACAACCTAATAGACTCTGGGTGAACTTTATTCAACTATTTATGTGACTAGTCAGCAATTGGTTTAACCAGAATAATTTTGAAAAAAAAAAAATCTAAAGGACCATTCAGTGCTCTCTCTCTCTCTCTCTCTCTCTCTCTCTCTCTCTCTCTCTCTTTACATATAACTTTTTATAATTACTTTATTTTCTGTACATTCATGATTGAAATATATCCATATATCTAGGCATTGAGGTGTGATGTGGACATTACTCAGTCAGTTAAATGTAGCTAGTTATTATTTAAATATAGAACTAAATTGTTATGAATATGATGTTTTTGTGCAGCGCTGCAGCTTGTCGTGTGAGTGTGGATCACGAGCGCAGTAATACACAGCTGTGTCTTCAGTCTGCATGTTCTGTCCCCGTAAGGTCAGAGTGTTACTGGAAGTGTCTCGAGAGACAACAAACTTGTCTTTAAGTGAATCTTTCTTATAAATATCCCCATTATAATAAATGCTGTTGATCCATTCTAAAGCTTTTCCTGCAGGTTGTCGAATCCAAGCTGTTCCATAGTGGCTGCTGCTATCAGTGATAGAAGCTCCAGACACTCTACAGGTGATGGTTAAAGTCTCTCCTGGCTTTATAACCACTGAGTCTGGCTGGATGAGCTCAGTAGCACAGAACACATCTGTGAAAAGAGAAAAAGAAAAGGGTCATATGTGGAACTGAAAGGATCAGATGAAGTAATAAAGCTTAAATCCAAACACTCACAGGGGGCGAGAGCCAGCAGCAGCAGTGGAGCTGAAGCAAACATGTTTGTGTTGAAGGAGGATTAATGAGAACCGCTTCCTCTCTAGATAAGCACGGTGCTAATATTACAAGAGGAGGTGGAGATTTGCATAAATATTACAGAGAATCAGTGTTGAGTGCAGCTCTGTATCTGTTAATCACAGTCACATCGCATTTTGACTCTATGTATTTAATATCAATTTAATGTTGTAAATAATGTAATTATTTGTTATAATTACTAATAATATGAATAGTTTGTGTTAATTTGAGTATTTTATATTTGAATAAATAAACAAATAAATACAGTACTGTGAAAAAGTATTGGCCCCATCCTGATTTCTTATGTTTTTGTGTATATCTCAGACCAAATTTCTTCAGAATTAAAACAAAATCTAAGATAAAAAAAAAACACCCCTGAGTAAATGCAAAATACAGTTTTAAAATGATAATATTATTTGTTGACACAAAAAAGTTATCCAATACTAACTGGGCCTGTGTAAAAATGTATTTGCTCCTGTAGTTACTAATTCCGTAAATCTAGGAAACTGCATTCATAATGGAGTTCAGCTGGACTAGACACAACCAGGCCTGATTACTGCAAACCCTGTTCAATCAAATCAACATTTAAATAGAACTTTTTCAACAGCACAAACTTGGTTAAAAGGTCTTACCCAGTAACACACTATGACAAAGTTCAAAAGAAATTCCAGAAATGATCAGGAAGAAGTTGATTGAAACATTAGTTTGGGAAGGGTTACAAAGCTATTTCAACGGCTCTGGGACTCTAAAGAACCACAGTGAGAGCCATTATCTCAAAATGGGGGGAAAAAACTCGGCACAGTAGTGAACCTTCCCAGAAGTGACCGACCTTCCAAAATTCCTCCAAGAGCACAGCAACTACTCATCCAGGAAGTCACAAACGAGCCAAGGACAACATCAAAGGAATTACAGACCTCTCTTGCATCAATAAAGGTCACTGTTCATGACTCCACTATCAGAAAGACACTAGGGAAAAATGGCATCCATGGAATAATGGCGAGGTGAAAACCACAGCTAACCCAGAAGAACATTAAGGCTTATCTGAATTTTGCCATTTTTGGGATAATGTTCTGTGGAGTTGAAAGTGGAACTGTTTGGATACAGGGGTCCCGTTACATCTGGTGTAAAACAAACACACAATTCCACAAAAATGACATCATATTTACGGTCAAGCATGGTGGTGGAAGTGTGATGGTGTGGGGATGCTTTGCTGCTTCAGGACCTGGGCAACTTGCAATTATTGAGGGAAACATAAATTCTGCTCTCTACCAGAAAAACCCTAAAGGAGAATATTCGGTCTTCCCCACATGAAAAAATACTGTAGTATATTTTAGTATTTACTGTGGTAAACTGTAGTAAATTATAGTGCATTGTATTACATTATAGTATTTACTACACTTTGTTAATAATATCCTACAGCATACTGTAGTAATAATTATAGTGAATTGATAAAATGTAGTAAATACTGTAGTATACTTTAGAATTTACTACAGTAAACTGTAGCAGATTGTGGTATACTGTAATATATTATAGTATTTACTAAACATTGTTAATGTAAATGTAATGTGAAAATCTTTAAGTTTTATTTTATAGATATAGAAGAGAGGGTGTTAAAACAAATGCTGTGAATTACTGCTTCCATATTTGCCACTCTCACACAGTGAAATATTACAGTGTTTTCAGAACAGCATGTAGTTAAAACTTATTTATTGGTGTCATTAAAACTGGGCTCAACATTTAATAATATAATCAAACTGTGCAATAGAAAATGACCGAGTCAAATCATTTTCCTTCTTGCATAGTCTGCCCTTTAGAGACTTAGAAATAAATGATTGATAAGATTCTAGATTAGGTTTTTTAAATTATAAAACATAATTGTAAATCTAGTGACAAGATGACAAAAATCTAAAATCCTTAAGCAGCTTCACACTGAAACTATTCTCTTCTTCTTCTTCTTGATATGCCTGGGTGTGATATTGCTGTTATTATTTAGAGGATGCCTCTGCTCCTAGTTATGAGAGATAATATTTGTGCATTTTCTCATTTCATTTGTTTCTTTTAAAAGCAAGTTTCATGAGTTTTAACTCAGTAGAAGAGAGCTACTGCCCTCTGTAGGTGCAAAAACATTTACACTTTGTTTCTCTTCTTGCAGATGTGTGTTTTGTACTGAGCTGAGTGTGTGGAGCTTCTATCACTGATACCAACATCCACTTTACACAACTCAGATTCAACAACCTGCACAAAAGCTTAGGAATGGATTGACATATTATTAATGATGGATTAAGGGTATACAGCAAGAAGTTCCTGTAAAATTAGTCTAAAATGCCTATCCAAGGCATACCCAAAACTAAATGAAAACTGATTTGAACCATTTGGAGTACATGCATGGTTTTTGACTCTTTTGAATGGGGACACTCTGAAGTTTTGTCTCCATAAGTCAGAATCACAGTAAGTACTGGTACTGAGTAATAGAGGTTTGAACACACTGAAACAAAAGGGAGCTGAGAACTATTAGTTGGAAAACACAATGAACACAGCATGAAGCCTTTCCTAGTCCAAGTTCAAATTGGATAACAATACCAAATAAAATGAATATTTTACATGTGGTTTATAAGGGTATGTCCATGTGTTTTTCTACAAAATCCTTTTGGAGACTCCAAAGGGCCCATGGAAACCATGTACACATAAGTAGTATAAAAAGGCTGCTACTCTTTATTTTTCTTATAATTATCATATCACATATCCAGCAATCTACAAAATGTATATTTATATGTATTTTCATATATACATTCATAATTGAATCCTTTGTGAACTTTTATGTGCTCATGTGCCATTGTTTACAGAGCTTGTTCCGCAGGGACTTTTAAGCTGAAGTGTTGAAACACACCCGTGAAGCAAGATATTATTCTTTTCAGCAGTTCACTGGCTACATAATCTATAAGTTATCGCCACATCTGCCATTATGCAGCTCACGGTTTTCACATAGGAAAGGGGTAAGGAGCTTGCTGAAGCACAGACTCATTGGATTGTGAAGCCTGGAGAAAGGATATAGAATAGAAGCTACTTTGGTTCAAATGAGGTGTCAATCGATAGGTCTGAGCCCAGGGGCCATTTTGAGCTCTGGCATTTAGGTGTGTTCACTCACACACTGCGTAGAGAAGGAAAACCAGGAGGTCTTCTGAGATGATTTGGAACGACACAGCAGCAGTTCTTGTGGATTTATTGATGTAAAATATGTTTTGGACTAAATATTTTTTACATAATTGGATTGTTTGGACCTTTGGCAGTGTAACAAGACTGTTATTATCGGGATGTTATTGTTCAGTAGACTGTTATCTGACTTCAAAGGTGAGTCATCTCCGTTTGGTGTTGTTTATATTATGGTGGTCTTGATTGTAGATGCTGTTGTGATTGAATCTTTAAACGGTATGCACCAATCACATCACAAGATTCGTAGCTTTCCAATGGTATATTGCATGAGTATATACGTACTACGTACAGCTGTGTAAATGGCAAAATTCTCCTAATAACGTTGCATGAAAGGACGTTAAAAATCCGCCAGTGGGCCACTGAAACGCCAAGAGGTGCTCAGCTGCTGTCCTCCTCCTCCTCCTCCTCCTCCTCACACACACACACACACACACACACACACACCACTCCCTAATGTAAGAGACATTGCATAAAATGTTATCAATGGCTACATGAACTTGAAGACTCAGGGTTACTAGTTTATTAGTTAAAGATCTTTCTCTTTGAAAACTGAATTATTTTAAAAATTAGCCTGGAATAAAACACTAATGTATCCCTGTGATCAAGTGATTAAACCCTAACATTTTCATTTTGTGAAAATGCAATGGACACTAAATAAGCATAAAAAAAAACAAATAAATAGTTGAACAATCATCCAAAATGAACATTTCTTAATAAAGTAGTAGGTGCTGTGGTCAGAAGGTGCTACATTACAAAAAAAAAAGAAAAGAAAAGAAAAGAAAGCAAAATCATGTAACATTGTTGATATGGTGAAGGTTTGTGTGAGGAGTAGGGATGTAGGGATGTTAATAAATGATTTGTAATGAACAGATAATGTGATCTGAACAGATACTAATACAAATAGGAGGATTGTTTTTAGAAATCGTGCAGGAAATCTGCTTGAGACTAGGGGTGTGTATTGGGACTGGCATGCCTATTAATTTTATTTGTTGAGCTCTGCTGCCTCCTTCAGTTGTCTCAAATATTGCACCTCAAACTATGAGAACAGACTGTGTGTTAAACACAACACACTGCTGGAAACAAACTGTATTATTCTTGAGTCCACTGACTAAACATATTACAATTGTTTATTAAATATTCTATACAATGAAAAGAATAATAATGGTTCAATGGTCTTTTTGCAGAATGTTTATTTGATTTAAAAATGTATAAATTGTATTATTCCTGACATTCTAGTTCACTGATTAAACATTTATTCCAGTTGTTTATTAAATATTCCATACAATGTAGAGATTAATAATGGTTCAAAATCAACAGTCTTTGAAGAATGTATGTTTTATTTTAAAAATGTCTACTGTGTGTTTAAAAATGTCAAGCAATTACAACTTCATTCCAGTGGAAGAAAGTAAAAGTGTGAATGAGATGGTTTATTAGTCACACTGAGAGGATGTCTCTAACATGTCTCAAAGTTTTTGTAAGGAGAATCCACTATTCTGTGTCACTGTGCCACTTGCACAGTAATACACAGCTGTGTCTTCAGTTTGCAGATTCTGTCCTCCAACTGTTATTGTGTTAGTAGCAGTGTCTCTGGAGATGCTGAACTTATTTTTCAGTTTGTCACTGTAAGCTGTACCCCCACCGCTATAGATGTATCCAATCCACTCCAGAGCTTTTCCTGCAGGTTGTCGGATCCAAGCTGTACCATAGCTGGTAACTGAATATGAAACCTTGCAGTTGATGGAGAGACTCTGGCCTGGCTGGACTGTCATGGAAGCAGGCTGAGTCAGTTCCTCACCATGCACATCTGTGGAGGAAAACTCATGGTGATATCTCACACAATATATGCTGCACATTTATTGTTATTGTAGTAAATGAATGAATTTGATAAAGCACTCACAGGAAGCAGCTGCCAGCAGGAGCAGTAGAGATGTAGAGAACATGGTGTGTGTTGTTTGTACTGGGATCTTCTCTGTTCTCCAAAGTTTAACAGAGTCCATCACATCATATAAATAGAGTGATATCCAACCCTGACGTTTGTATTTGCATATCTTATGATGATGGGGGGAGTATTTAAAGATATTTAAATCATGATGAAGAGATTTATCTTATGGAGGATAAGTGGATTTGTATTGGAACATATGCCTTTTTTTTTATCAAATACTATAATTTTAAATAAAATATTGAAGTGTTTGAAATATAGCATGATCATTATTATCCATGCTTGTGGATATTGGGCTCGTAATCACTGAAAAATTATACCTCTCTTAAAAATCATGACAAAATGTTCTCACACTTTCTCACACATGATCACATAAATTCTAATTTGTTGAGGTGATTATTGTTAGGTAAAAATACTACAGTATAACAAGTTCTTGTAAGTGATGTGATTATAATAGTTTGTATAATGCACAGAAATGTTAGAGATGTAGCATTATTATGTTAGAAATATGGTTTAAAATCTACATTATAAACATTTCAAAATAACTTTAAACTCTGTTGTGATTTGTCTGATTATATTTTATGGTTAGACTTTGATAGTTAACTGTTGCACTTGTGGACTAATAGGACTTTGTATGAGGTGTTTTTGTACAGGGATGTTGATCTGTTTCACTGTGGTTGACGAGCATAGTAATACACAGCTGTGTCTTCAGTCTGCATGTTCTGTCCTGTTAATGTTACTGTGCTGCTGGATGTGTCTCTGGAAATCTGAAACCTGCTTTTCAGTTTCTCACTGTAGCCAGTGCCACCACTACTACATATCCATCCGACCCACTCCAGAGCTTTTCCTGCAGGTTGTCGTATCCAGTTTGTACAGTAGCTGCTATCAGTTAATGAATATCCAGACACTTTACAGGTCAGAGTCATTGACTGTCCAGGGGTTAATACTGTGGATCCGGGCTGGATCAGCTCAACACAGTGAACACCTGTTAAAGAAAAGATCATTTAAATGCCGTAAAAGAAAAATGTGCCCAAAAGCCGTATTATATGTCAAATGTAAAAACACTTACGGTGTACGGCTGCCAGCAGCAGCAGCAGTAGGGATGTAGAGATCATGGTGTGTGTTGAAGCAGAATAAGTAAAAGATCTTGGTTTTCATTGCTTAAATATATAACAGGGGAGGACATTTGCATAGAGACACTCCTTATATTAGGGTCAAAACATGAAGGATCCCTCTACATGTGAAACTTCCCCATCTCTTGAACATCTCTAATCTGTGAGTATATATATATATATATATATATATATATATATATATATATATATATATATATATATATATATTGTTCATGTTTCAACAAATGAGAAGTTTAAGACATGTTTTCAGGTGAATTTATATAAAGAGAAGTCACTACTATATAACCGCATTAAGTACAGAGTAAAATACTTGGGGTGTGTTATAGGAAAATAATCATGGACCAGGAGATGTGATGTAGTGGAGTGTCAGGAATTGTACAGGTGGTGGACACAAGTGCAGACAATTTATTGTGTAAAGTGCAAACAAAATTGAGAAAATAAGACCCATTAACATGAAATGTGGATATGATAGAGAGAGACACATCAACAAACAACTGTAACATAAACTTGAAAGTGAGATGCTGACAAATTAGAACTTAAATATTGGTGCTAACAAGGCATAAGGAGACACAGGTGAAAGTGATTAGTGAGGCATGAAGTGTGCTGGGGCTGCTGAATAGTGTAGTTCTGCTCCCTTGGGCGCTACCATGACAAGTTACTGTTACCAACCTGCAGATACTTATAGGTAAAGAAGGGTAAGATGGATATCTGATATTTTATCTGGCCATTACATTTTTCCTTTATTTAGCTTTTTAAAATACTACAATCTAAGTAAGGAGAAGCACAAAAATCATACATCAAACAAATAGTAAAACTATCGATATATGACAAACTGAAAGGATCAGATGAAGTAATGAAGCTTAAATTCAAACACTCACGGGGGCGAGAGCCAGCAGCAGCAGTGGAGCTGAAGCAAACATGTTTGTGTTGAAGGAGGACTAATGAGAACCGTTTCCTCTCTAGATAAGCACTGTGCTAATATTACAAGAGGAGGTGGAGATTTGCATAATTATTACAGAGAAGCTGTGTTGAGTCCAGCTCTGTAGCTGTTAATCCCAGTCACATCCCACTCTAGAGAATTACATAAACACAAATATTTCTCATGTGTACAAATTTCTTGATAAATGCAAACTTTTTAAATTTTATTGTATAGACATAGAAGAGAGGCTATTAAAATACAGTAACTGCTGAGAATAACCGCTTCCATAATTGCCACTCTCACACAGTGAAATATTGCAGTGTTTTCAGAACAGCATGTAGCTAAACCTTTTTATTGGTGTCATTAAAGACAAAATTATTTTCATTCTGGTATAGTCTGCACTATAACTGAATAATTGCTGATTTCATCTTGAGGTTCTACAGTAGGTCAAGTTAGACATCCACCTTCTCAGTCACTACTGACTTTGTATTGTGGAGATCAGGTTTAGGGGGCATGTCACTCTGTGTAATCACCCAACACCAATGTCACTGATGGGTTGCATGAATCTACAGTCTGGGCTGAACCAGATGTAACCGGTAAATTCACAAATCCAAGAATCCATCTGAACAGCACACACCCTCATTTTCATCTGAATGAAATTTAAAACATCAGTTTGAAATAGCAGTTGAACATTTTATACACACAGGACGAAGTTCTGCAGATTTATTTAACTCTGTGAATTAGACAGAACGTGTGACTCTGGTGTGAATATTTGAGCTTCACTTAAAATAAATGAAGTTGTAAGTGAATGTGAAGTTTTTGTACAGCGCTGCAGATGTTTGTGTCAGTGTGTTCTCCGAGCACAGTAATACACAGCTGTGTCTTCAGTCTTCAGGTTGGTCATGTGCAGATACACCTGCTTCTTGCTGTTGTCTCTGGAGATGGTGAATCTTCCCTGAACAGACTGAGAGTATTGTTTAGTACTACCACTCGGAGCAGAAATGAATGAGATCCACTCAAGGCCTTTCCCTTGAGCTTGTCTAATCCAGGATATAACTGCATCACTATCACTAATCCCAGAGTAGGTACAGGTGAGTTGATGAGATCCTCCAGGTTTAAGAACCACCGGCTCAGACTCGGTTAGTGTCTGACATCCGCAACCTGTCAAATACATTTAATCATTTTATAATCTTTCAGAATTACACAATTTATTTTAGGGATACATGCACAAATAAGCTGTTACTCACGGGTTATGGTCAATAATATCAAAATAAAACAGTTAATGATTTGTGGTTGCATGGCTGTTCCTGAAAAAAGTCTAAACTAAGTGGAAATAATGCAGCTGGAGTCTGTGCTTATAAAGGGAAAATCTCATTTGCATGTCCAGCCTCTAGAGGAGTTACTATAAAAATATTCTGATATTCATATAAAACATCAATTACAGCAATATAAGTTGCTCAACATAACTTCCTCTGTAGAGGCTAAGTGTGTGAATGTGGATGTGTAAAGCTTTCATGTTTTATATTATACTTGGCTTTGTTTCATAACTTTTGTTAAACAAAAACAAACTAAATACTTATGTGAAACAAATGCATCTGTCAAATTAGATATTTTTCTCTATTTTGTTGCAGAGTTTGCAGAGCCGTTGTGATTATTTGGTTATTCAGGATAACTACAGAACAGCTTGGATTTACCAACTGAAATAAAACAGTTTGCTTTGGATAATTGTTCGGCAGTGTGTAGCATTGATGGCTCACAGCTCCAGGGTCCCAAATTTGATCCTGAGCTCAGGTTATTGTCTGCGTGGAGTTTCACATGTTCTCTCTGTATGTCTGTGTGCGTGTCTTCCAGGTTCTCCAGTTTACTCCCACCTCCCAAAAATATGCTGGTAGGTGAATTGGCTAATGTAAATTGCCCCTGGGTGTTAATGAGTGTGAATATGGCGTCACATCCAGGGTGTTTTAAAAACGCAGGACTGCATTGAATAAACATACTTTCCAGGTAACTAAAGAGACAACTTCTGTGCTCTGTCATACCTGCAAATGGGGAGATTTAGATGCAATTTATCAGAGTAATTTAGAGAACTGGAATATGAAACTCATTAAAGCTGTTAAAGCCAAACGCACAGTATACAGATACAGACATTATGTGTGATCAGAAATGATATCACCTGTCCTTTAGAGAGTCTGAATGCAGCAGTAACACATCACCTCCTTCAAGAAAACATAGAGTATAATACACATTCATTTGTCTCTGGTTTGTAATATAAAGAATTGTAATTGAGCAGTTTATTAACCACAGTAAGAGGGGATCATATTCATCATTTACATAAATGACAACAGTAATTTGTTCAATAAAATGCTGTGTGAAAAATGTGTGTGTGGTTTTAGTACAGCTGTTTCCTCAGCTCCAGTCACTGTGGCTTCTCAGGCGCGGTAATAAACCGCGGTGTCCTCTGTCCTCAGACTCTTGGCTTCTAAGTACTGTGTGCTTGCTGAGACGTCTTCTGTAAAGATGAGCTGGTTTTTCACAGACTCTGCATATTCTGCATTATTATTACCAGTACTCATCCAGCCAATCCATTCCAGAGCTTTCCCTGGTTTCTGTCGGATCCAGTGTATGTCGTTACTTGTCATTGAATATCCATTAATTTTACACGAGATCTTCACAGTTTCTCCAGGTCTCTTTACCACAGCAGGAGACTGGTCCAGTCTGATCTCAGCACTGCAAAATCCTGCCATATAAAACAATCAAAAATAATCATTAATGCATTAAATAATATGCTCACTAGTAAACATATAAAGAAATCTCAGATACCTCGTGTTAACATGAGTATAAAAATGCACTGCTGAATGACGCTTCGCCCCATAATCAAACTCTGTGATGTTTAGAAGTTCTGTAATTCAGTTTGATGATATGAGCTTTAGCTGAGCAACAAGATGATTTTATGTAGAGCAAATAATAACAGGATGGATTTGCATAGACTTCCTTTTAACCAATAGAGTCAGGTCTATAATATGAACCTCCACAGGCTGATTTTGCATGTGTCAAGGATGAGAGCGATGTTACATTTTACTGTTTGCCAATTCAGCTTAGTAGTTGTATCATGTTACAAAGTTGAAAAAGTCTTCAAACAGTTTAATAAACAAACAAACAAACAAACAAAGACACTAAGACAACTAGGCAAAATACTGTGGCTAAGGCTAAACATAAACTATGAAACAAACCATGGTACAGGGATTGACACTCTGTCCAGGGTGTACCCCGCCTTGTGCCTGATGCTCCCTGGGATAGGCTCCAGGTTCCCTGTGACCCTGAAAAGGATAAGCGGTATAGAAGATGGATGGATGGATGGATGGATGGTACATGGACAAAGGTCAAGATAGACAGGAAGCAGTATAAACAGTGGCTATATATATGAGTGCTTGTTAAACAGAAAGGTGCAGGTGGTCATGTGACAATGTAGTATGGTGCAGTGGCTGCTGGGAAATGAAGTCCAGAGTTACCCAATTGATATATGACAGGTTGTTTTTAATAATTGGTGTACATGCAAGTAACCATCAAAGTTCTTATTTAGATTTATTCATTTCCTTCACTTTAGAGATGGTTGTTAATTATTAATGAGCATATTTTATATAATGAATAAATAAACTCAGAATGTTTTAATTGGCAACTGAACACTTTTTCATTCAACATTTACATGTTGTCTTTTATATTTACATAAGCTGTCTAAATTGATCTGTTGTGTGTGTGTTATTGCTGTTATTATTTAGAGGATGCCTTTGCTCCTAATACTGAGAGATAATACTTGTGTCTTTTCTCATTCCAGAAAATGTTTCCTTTAAATTTTTCATGAGTTTTACCTCAGTAGAAGTGAGCTACTGCCCTCTATAGGTGCAAAAACATTTACACTTCTTTTCTCTCCTTGCAGATGTGTGTTTTGTACTGAGCTGAGTGTTATCTTTGAAATACAGAGGGGTCTCAGCCATGCATGCTCATTTATACCAGGCGTCCCTGGGGACAAGTGTACTGCAGAGAGCGGAAATGAACAGGGATGTTTTTGTACAGGGCTGCAGTGAGTTTGTAGTGCCATGTGTCTTGCGCAGTAATACACAGCCGTGTCCTCAGTCTGAAAGTTTTGTCCTCTTAAATAAACTGTGCTGATGGATGTGTCCTGGCTGAAACTGATCTTGCTCTTCATCGTGTCTTTGAGATTAGTGCTACCACCGCTACACAGATATCCGAGCCATTCCAGTGCTTTCCCAGCAGGTTGCGTATCCAGCTAATACAATATCTCGACACTGAGATCTTACAGATGGAGAACGACTCTCCACGTTTCACGAGCACAGAGGCTGACTGAGTGAGATCCACACTACCAACACCACCTGTGAATAATAACAATAGAACATCATCAAATGTCTTCAAATCATTTTCACAACCAGGTATTAAATCTAAACTCATTCAGACAACATGGAGACTTACAGAATGCAGCTGTTAGCAGCAGCACTGATGAGAGCATCTTTGTTTAATATAAAACTGAAGTGAATTAAACTGCTCAGCTGCTCTCCTCTTTCCTCACCACACACACATACTCACACACTCACACACAGACCTCCTTAATTTAAGATACATGAGTGGAGGATTTGCATAAAATGTGTCATCAAGTACTACATGACCTTGAAGACTCAGGTTTACAAATTTATTAGTTGACATCCTAACCTTTTGAAATCTCAGTGAATTCATCTTAAAATTAGCCTGAAATAAACAAAACATTAACGTATCTCTGTGATCAACGGATTACACCGTAACATTTTTGTTTTGTGAAAATCCTAAATACACGAACAATCATCCAATACAAAACTTTCTCCCTGAAGTAGTAGGTGCTGTGGTCAGAAGGTGTTAATTACATTTCTATAACGGCGGCTCTGACAGTAGTTCCAGCTGCAAGGTTTACAGAGAGGCTCTCACTCTAATATGTTTGAGTTTCTATACAATTTACACAGGGACTTATATAATGGATTCTTTATTTTTATTTTAGTGGACTCTTGATATTTATGTGGATAAATATATTAAAACAAACAAACAAACATGTAGCATTGTTGATATGGTGACGTTTTGTGTGAGGAGTAGGGACGTAGGGATATGAAAACATTTTTGGGAACAGATAATGTGATCTGAACAGATACTAATACAAACAGGAGGATCGATTTTTAGGAATCTTGCAGGAAATCTGGTTGAGACTAGAGGTGTGTAATGGGACTGGAATGCATATAAGTGTGTTGTTGAGGAACCGTCAGAGCCACAATTCCCACATGCTGACAATGCTGACATTTCTACATGTGGGCTTTTTCCCCCCAGTGTTTCCAGTGTTTTTAGGAGCACATTAAGGGTTCATATAAATAAATAAAAAAGTTCTAGTTAGGTCATTCCTACTTTAGGGAAAAATCCAGATACACATATGGATATATGGAGCAGAAAACAGATACAGATGGTATTATCCTGTCTATGAATTACAGTTGAAGCAGCTTCAGTTAGTTCAGTTACAAAATGTGAGTGGTTTTGCACAGCTGCTTCCTCAGCTCCAGTCACTGTGGCATCTCGGGCGCAGTAATAAACTGCAGTGTCCTGTGTCCTCAGACTTTTGGCCTCTAAGAACTGTGTGCTTGTAGGGATGTCTTCAGAAACGAGAAATTGTCCTTTCATGCAGTTTGCATATGTGAGTTCATCAGTTGTACCCGAGTTCACATATCCAATCCATTCTAGAGCTTTCCCTGGTTTCTGTCATATCCAGTGCATGAGATACTCAGTCATATCAAAGCCATTTATCTTACAAAAGATCTTCACATGTTCTCCAGGTCTCTTTACCACAGCAGGAGACTGGTCCAGTTTGATCTCATCACTGCTCACACCTAGAAGATAAAACATAACAATCAAAGATAAACAACATATTCTCAGTGAAGACATATAAAGAAGTGTCAGGTACCATGTATTAACGTTATAACAAAGATGCATTACTGAGCGACCCTCAGCCCCATAATCAAGCTTTTTGATTCAGTTGTGTGAAATGAGCTTTGGGTGAGTAAGAGACAGATTTTTATAACAGTATGAATTTTCATAAACACCCTTCAACTAATAGATTTCATAGTTTCATGAATCCTTCAAAACAAGTGAGCTGCTGCCCTACAGATGACTTTAATTCCAGCAGTTTGTAGTAGTGATGCTGCACAAAACATTTACATTTTATTTAATCTCTGGTCAGATTCTGTGCTGCAAAACAGACTCACTGTTTATAAATTCAGGAAATTAACCATCGATCTGTAGTGTTCCTGCAACTTCTGTCACAAATAGCAGCAGCTACTTTACAACAACTTCAATTCAAATTAATTTTTAAATGGACATGTGAGACAGCAATATGCAAGTAGGCATGCACATACATGTCCCTCTTTTTAAACAATAATCAGATTATTCTGCAAATATAGAGATCTTAATTAGTGCTAAATAATATTACAAAATAATGAAATGAAAGTGATGAAATAATAAGGAATAAGTAATAAGGAGAGGGAAAAAACATGAATTGAAATAACATCAATCTTTGTCCTAGAGCTTATTTGCCTCAAGTCTCCCTGTGCTTGTATTTGTCTAAATGTTCACAAAACTCTTGCTAACAATGTATTTACACTTTGTCCTTTCATTTCCATATGATCATAATCCATGATTAAATGCTGTAATGCGTTCGTCATAATTAATTCCATTGGATTATTATTAATCAGAAAAAGCTTGAGGAGTTTGCAGACATGTTTGCAATGAAAAAGTAAAATCCGAGTGCTGAATGTAATGATGTTTAAAATAAAGGTCGCTGGGGTTCAGTTTCCTGCTGAGGGAATATTTACAGCTCATGAGGACGTGCTTGTGTAAGTTTCTGCACAGCTCTGGAGTCTGTTGTGTCAGAGTGAGTCTCGTGCACAGTAATACACAGCGGAGTCCTGTGCACTCAAACCAGTCAGCTGCAGATACACCATGTTTTTGGAGTTGTCTCTGGTAATTTCCAAACGTACCTCAATGTGTTTGGCATATATCATTTTACTGGCATCATACCAGATAACCCCAATCCATTCCAGTGCTTTTCCAGCTTCTTGTCTGATCCAGTGCATGCCATAGTCACCAAAGTTAAACCCAGATCCTTTACAGGAAAGACTCAGAGTTTCTCCAGGTTTTTTCACCACTGCACCAGTGGGAATAGACTCCAGACTTTGACACTGAATACCAGCTACATAAAAGAACAACAATAGTGTATTAAAAAATACTAATGTAAAATATATTTGAGATTCAGCATGAGAACTCACTGATGAGGCTGATTAGTAGTTTGAATTACTGCATTTTGTTTAGTAAATGTCACATTATACTTTTTTCAGTTTATAGTTACATTTAGATTATCCTGCTGATGACAGAGCGGTAAAGGAGAGTTGTTCTTTATTATTACTTTTTATTTATTTTGCTTTTGAAAATGGTACACATCCTGAGTTAATCTAGATAAGAAAAACAGAAATAATCATAAATTATGCAAATAGTGAAAGCAGCTGATTAAAAAAAAGACAAAATCCAGATGTGTATCAGATAATGAGTGATACTGAATGTCTCATGAGAATGCAATGATGGGAGGTGAAAGTCTTTGAAAAATGGGGAGGAGCTTCTTGGTGTTGAGGATATGTGACTTTTTAGTGAAACAACACTTAAAGGTACTGGTTTATCTCTGACTGTTAAAAAGTGATGATATTGAAGACTGCTTTAAAAAATGCTAAATAAAGTTTAAACATAAACAATTACACATGTTTTGAAATTGGATTATGTGGAGCGCCCACCACACATGTCTCTGTGTTAGGTGTTTTCATAGAAATGATAACGTATTAGAATAAGTGCATTAATATAAATTTTTGATTTGCCTTCTGGCTGGAACTACTGTCACAGCTGCTGTTATAGAATTAATCAACACCTCTGACCAATCAGATTTGAGAATTCAGCAGTCCTGCGCTGTAATGCAAGGTAAACACCAACCAAATCATAATATTAATTCATTTTCTGAAAGTATTTCACATTTATCTACAGTCTTGATTCCAGGTGTCATGGCTTCCACAATGATACAGTGAACTTTCTCTAATTTATTCATTTAGTTAAGGGACACAAAGACTTCACATAATATAATATGAATAATAAACAGATTTGAAAATATGCTGTTATTTAACAATACAAAAGGTATAGTCACTGGTACAGTATAATGAAGCTTTTTGTAAGAAGATGTTTTTGTAATATTTATGGAAGTAGTTTCAGTGTCAGCATTTTTCAACAGTCAGTAAGTCTTCAGGACAGAGGAGTTTGCTCTTTCTAGATTCTGGTTTCTCAAACTGCTACCATAAAAACACTAAATAACAAGTAAACTATCATAACTGCTGGAGTAGCACACCTACAATAAAACTCTTTTAGATTTCCAATCTGCTTGCTTACCATGCACAACTACTTTACAAACCAAAGCAAAAGGCAATATTGTATTTATTTTAATGTAAAAAATAATTAATTTTAATATATACATCACAACCCCTGCTAGATAGAAACAATTGTTTTTATACATGTTAGTCATAATATGCACTATTCTTGAAAAAGTGTCATTGAACACATTGAGACTGTACACTGTTTCACTGCCCTTAAGAGTTTTCTGTACTGGGTGTTTTTGTACAGGGATGTAGTTGATCTATCTCACTGTGGTTCACGAGCGCAGTAATACACAGCTGTGTCTTCACTCTGCATGCTCTGCCCTGTTAATGTTACTGTGCTTCTGGATGTGTCTCTGGAAACCTGAAACCTGCTTTTCAGTTTCTCACTGTAGTAAGTGCTACCGCCACCACATATACATCCGACCCACTCCAGAGCTTTTCCAGCAGGTTGTCGTATCCAGTGTGTACAGTAGCTGCTATCAGTTAATGAATATCCAGACACTTTGCAGGTCAGAGTCATTGACTGACCAGGGGTTAATATCATGGATCCAGGCTGGATCAGTTCAACACAGTGAACACCTGTTAAAGAAAAGTTATTTTAATGTTGGAAAAGGAAAATGTGCCCAAAAGCTGTATTATATGTCAAATGTAAAAACACTTACAGTGTACGGCTGCCAGCAGCAGCAGCAGTAGGGATGTAGAGATCATGGTGTGTGTTGAAGCAGAATAAATAAAAGCTCCCGGTCTTCATTGCTTAAATATACATCGGGGAAGGACATTTGCATAGAGACACTCCTTATCTTGGGGGAAATTTGATGGCTTCTTCTATGAGAAAACCTCTCCATGTCTCAAAAATTTCTAATCTGTGATTTTAAATATATAATTATTTGGGATATTGTGCGATGTCTATTTTTTTTAAATATAACTTTCAGTTCCATTAAATTTTATGTTTAATCAGAAGCTTGGTTGAGTTTATGGACTGTCAGATGTTTGCAGGTGAATAAGCAAACACACTAGAATATGACCACATTAAGTAAGGAATAAAACACACCATGGTTTCATTTCTTGTTACTGGAAAATAAGCAGTGACATGGTGGTGGGATGAAGCAGAGTTACAGTTACCACCATAAAGTTCATTTAAAAAAATGCAGCTTCTTACCGAGTGCAAAACTCTCCATACTGATTTTTTTTACCCTTATTGTTCTATAAGTATCAGTGTTTTCAGAGGCTTTAACTGCTTTCTTTATTGTTTGCACAGAGTGTACTGAATTCATATAAATATAATAATTCATATCAGACAATTCCACTGTAAGATACACTGTTTATTTAGAGATTTACAAATGACTGCATTAACTTTTCTTTCTCTATTCATTAATTTATTGATGTTAGAAAATAGATTTCTGTTTTTTTACTCTATCCTCCTTTTTTTCTTAAAATGCCTCTGGAGGAGAAAAGTAGACAGATTAAGCATTCATTGGCCTATCAAAGCATAAATCGCACAAAAGTACAAAAATCAGAACCATTAATGTAAATTTATTGTTGTGTTTGTTTGTTTGTTTGTTTTTGTTAAATTATCTGTTTACCATGTTTGGTATTTGGAGGAAACCTTGCATGAAGCCAGTAGAGTATTACGGACTAAACACTTTGCCACTTCCTCTGTTCTAACAGCAGACTAATAGTAATAACTGAATTAGTTTTTGTTAAATGATTACCAAAGTGTCTAGGCTGAAGTGTTTGTAACGTGGAAATTAAGGTATTTTTGTGCATCACTGCAGCTTGTCTTGTCAGTGTGGAACACGAGCGCATAAATACACAGCTGTGTCTTCAATCTGCAAGTCCTGTTCCTGAAAGGTCACCGTGTTACTGGACGTGTCTCGAGAGCTGACAAACTTGTTTTTAAGTGAATCTTTCTTATAAATATCCCAATCATTATCAATGATGTTGATCCATTGCAGAGCTTTTCCTGCAGGCTGTCAAATCCAAGCTGTTACAAAGTGGCTTCTGCTGCAATGATTGAAGCTCCAGATACTCTACAGGTGATGGTTAAAATCTCTCCTGGCTTTATAACCACTGAGTCTGGCTGGATGAGCTCAGTAGCACAGAACACATCTGTGAAAAGAGAAAAAGAAAAGGTTCACATGTGGAACTGAAAGGATCAGATGAAGTAATAAAGCTTAAATTCAAACACTCACAGGGGACAAGAGCCAGCAGCAACAGTGGAGCTGAAGCAAACATGTTTGTGTTGAAGGAAGACTAATGAGAACCACTTCCTGTCTAGATAAGCACAGTGATAATATTACAAGGGGAGGTGGAGATTTGCATAAATATTACTGAGAAGCTGTGTTGAGTGCAGCACTGCAGCTGTTAATCACAGTCACATTCCATTTTGGCTCTATGTATTTAATATCAATTTAATGTGGTAAATAATGTAATTATTTGTTATAATTACTAATAATAAGAATGTTTTTTGTTAATTTGAGTATTTTATATTAGAATACATAAACAAATAAATACAGTGCTGTGAAAAAGTATTTGCCCCATTCTGATTTCTTATGTTTTTGTGTATATCTCGGACTAAATTGGTTCTGAAATTAAAACAAAATCTAAGATAAAAAAAGGCAACCTGAGTAAACACAAAATACAGTTTTTAAATGATAATGTTATTTATTGAAGCAAAAAAAGTTATTCAATACTAACTGGGCCTGTGTAAAAATGTATTTGCCCCTGTAGTTGCTAAGTCCCCAAATCTATGACACTTCATTCATAATGGGGTTCAGCTGGACTAGACACAACCAGGCCTGATTACTGCAAACTCTGTTCAATCAAATCAACACTTCATAGAACTTTTTCAACAGCATGAAGTTGGTTAAAAGGTATTACCCATTAACACACTATGACAAAGTTCAAAAGAAATTCCAGAAATGACGAGGAAGAAGTTGATTGAAACATTAGTTTGGGAAGGGTTACAAAGCTATTTCAAAGGTTCTTGGACTCTAAAGAACCACAGTGAGAGCCATTATCTCAAAATGGGGAGGAAAAAACTCGGCACAGTAGTGAACCTTCCCAGAAGTGGCCGATCTTCCACAATTCCTCCAAGAGCACACAACTACTCATCCAGGAAGTCACAAACAAGCCAAGGACAACGTCAAAGGAATTACAGGCCTCTCTTGCATCAATAAAGGTCACTGTTCATGACTCTACTATCTGAAAGACACTAGGGAAAAAATGGCATCCATGGAAAAGTGGCGAGGTGAAAACCACAGCTAACCCAGAAGAACATTAAGGCTTGTCTGAATTTTGCCATATTTGGGAGAATGTTCTGTAGAGTTCAAAGTGGAACTGTTTGGAAGACAGGGGTCCCGGTACATCTGGTGTAAAACAAACACACAAATCCACAAAAAAGATATCATATTTTACGGTCAAGCATGGCGGTGGAAGTGTGATGGTGTGGGGATGTTTTGCTGCTTCAGGATGTGGGCAACTTACAATTATTGAGGGAAACATGAATTCTGCTCTCTACCAGAAAAATCCTAAAGGAGAATATTCGGTCTTCCCCACATGAAAAAATACTGTAGTATATTTTAGTATTTACTGTGGTAAACTGTAGTAAATTATAGTGTAATTTACTACATTATAGTATTTACTACACTTTGTGAATAATATACTTCAGCATACTGTAGTAATAACTATAGTGAATTGATAAACTGTAGTAAATAATGTAGTATACTTTAGAATTTACTACAGTAAACTGTAGTAGATTGTGGTATACTGTAATATATTATAGTATTTACTAAACATTGTTAATGTAAATGTAAATGTGAAAATCTTTTATTTTATAAAAGATGTTATCAAAGAAAAGTTTTATTTTATAGATATAGAAGAGAGGGTGTTAAAACAAATGCTGTGAATAACTGCTTCCATATTTGCCACTCTCACACAGTGAAATATTACAGTGTTTTCAGAACAGCATGTAGTTAAAACTTATTTATTGGTGTCATTAAAACTGGGCTCAACATTTAATATTATAATAAAACTGTGCAATAGAAAATGACCAAGTCAAATCATTTTCATTCTTGCATAGTCTGCCCTTTAGAGACTTAGAAATAAACGATTGATAAGATTCTAGATTAGGTTTTTTAAATTATAAAACATAATTGTAAATCTAGTGACCAGATGGCAAAAATCTAAAATCTTTAAGCAGCTCGACACTGAAACTATTCTCTTCTTCTTCTTGATATGTCTGGGTGTGATATTGCTGTTATTATTTAGAGGATGCCTCTGCTCCTAGTTCTGAGAGATAATACTTGTGCATTTTCTCATTTCATTTGTTTCTTTTAAAAGCAAGTTTCATGAGTTTTAACTCAGTAGAAGTGAGCTACTGCCCTCTGTAGGTGCAAAAACATTTACACTTTGTTTCTCTTCTTGCAGATGTGTGTTTTGTACTGAGCTGAGTGTGTGGAGCTTCTATCACTGATACCAACATCCACTTTACACAACTCAGATTCAACAACCTGCATAAAAGCTTAGGAATGGATTGACATATTATTAATGATGGATTGAGTGTATACAGCAAGAAGTTCCTGTAAAATTAGTCTAAAATGCCTATCCAAGGCACACCCAAAACTAAATGAAAGCTGTTTTTGAACCATTTGGAGTACATGCATGGTTTTTGTCTCTTTTGAATGGGGACACTCTGAAGTTTTGTCTCCATAAGTCAGAATCACAGTAAGTACTGGTACTGAGTAATAGAGGTTTGAACACACTGAAACAAAAGGGAGCTGAGAACTATTAGTTGGAAAACACAATGAACACAGCATGAAGCCTTTCCTAGTCCAAGTTCAAATTGGATAACAATACCAAATAAAATTAATATTTTACATGTGGTTTATAAGGGTATGTCCATGTGTTTTTCTACAAAAACCTTTTGGAGACTCCAAAGGGCCCATGGAAACCATGTACACATAAGTAGGATAAAAAGGCTGCTACTCTTTATTTTTCTTATAATTATCATATCACATATCCAGCAATCTACAAAATGTATATTTATATGTATTTTCATATATACATTCATAATTGAATCCTTTGTGAACCTTTATGTGCTCATGTGCCATTGTTTACAGAGCTTGTTCCGCAGGGACTTTTAAGCTGAAGTGTTGAAACACACCCGTGAAGCAAGATATCATTCTTTTCACTGGCTACATAATCTATAAGTTATCGCCACATCTGCCATTATGCAGCTCACGGTTTTCACATAGGAAAGGGGTAAGGAGCTTGCTGAAGCACAGACTCATTGGATTGTGAAGCCTGGAGAAAGGATATAGAATAGAAGCTACTTTGGTTCAAATGAGGTGTCATTCAATAGGTCTGAGCCCGGGGGCCATTTTGAGCTCTGGCATTTAGGTGTGTTCACTCACGCACTGCATAGAGAAGGAGAACCAGGAGGTCTTCTGAGATGATTTGGAACGACACAGCAGCAGTTCTTGTGGATTTATTGATGTAAAATATGTTTTGGACTAAATATTTTTTACATAATTGGATTGTTTGGACCTTTGGCAGTGTAACAAGACTGTTATTGTCAGGATGTTATTGTTCAGTAGACTGCTATCTGACTTCAAAGGTGAGTCATCTCCGTTTGGCGTTGTTTATATTATGGTGGTCTTGATTGTAGATGCTGTTGTGATTGAATCTTTAAATGCATATAGATGCAAATGCATTATATGCACCAATCACATCACAAGATTCGTAGCTTTCCAATGGTATATTGCATGAGTATATACGTACTACGTACAGCTGTGTAAATGGAAAAATTCTCCAAATAACGTTGCATGAAAGGACGTTAAAAATTCGCCGGTGGGCCACTGAAACTCCAAGAGGTGCTCAGCTGCTGTCCTCCTCCTTCTCACACACACAGACACACACACACACACACACACACACACACACACACACACACACACACACACCTCTCCCTAATGTAAGAGACATTGCATAAAATGTTATCAATGGCTACATGAACTTGAAGACTCAGGGTTACTAGTTTATTAGTTAAAGATCTTTCTCTTTGAAAACTGAATTCTTTTAAAAATTAGCCTGAAATAAAACACTAATGTATCCCTGTGATCAAATGATTAAACCCTAATATTTTCCTTTTTGTGAAAATGCAATGGACACTAAATAAGCATTAAAAAAAAACAAGTAAATAGCTGAACAATCATCCAAAATGAACATTTCTTAATAAAGTAGTAGGTGCTGTGGTCAGAAGGTGCTACATTACAAAAAAAAAAGAAAAGAAAAGAAAAGAAAGCAAAATCATGTAACATTGTTGATATGGTGAAGGTTTGTGTGAGGAGTAGGGATGTAGGGATGTTAATAAATGATTTGTAATGAACAGATAATGTGATCTGAACAGATACTAATACAAATAGGAGGATTGTTTTTAGAAATCGTGCAGGAAATCTGCTTGAGACTAGGGGTGTGTATTGGGACTGGCATGCCTATTAATTTTATTTGTTGAGCTCTGCTGCCTCCTTCAGTTGTCTCAAATATTGCACCTCAAACTATGAGAACAGACTGTGTGTTAAACACAACACACTGCTGGAAACAAACTGTATTATTCTTGAGTCCACTGACTAAACATATTACAATTGTTTATTAAATATTCTATACAATGAAAAGAATAATAATGGTTCAATGGTCTTTTTGCAGAATGTTTATTTGATTTAAAAATGTATAAATTGTATTATTCCTGACATTCTAGTTCACTGATTAAACATTTATTCCAGTTGTTTATTAAATATTCCATACAATGTAGAGATTAATAATGGATCAAAATCAACAGTCTTTGAAGAATGTATGTTTTATTTTAAAAATGTCTACTGTGTGTTTAAAAATGACAAGCAATTACAACTTCATTCCAGTGGAAGAAAGTAAAAGTGTGAATGAGATGGTTTATTAGTTACATTGAGAGGAACTCTAACATGTTTTAAAGTTTTTGTAAGGAGAAGCCACTATTCTGTGTCACTGTGCCTCTTGCACAGTAATACACAGCTGTGTCTTCAGTTTGCAGATTCTGTCCTCCAATTGTTATTGTGTTAGTAGCAGTGTCTCTGGAGATGCTGAACTTATTTTTCAGTTTGTCATTGTAATATGTACTCCCACTGCTATGAATGTATCCAATCCACTCCAGAGCTTTTCCTGCAGGTTGTCGGATCCAAGCTGTATGATAGGTGGTAACTGAATACGAAACCTTGCAGTTGATGGAGAGACTCTGGCCTGGCTGGACTGTCATGGAAGCAGGCTGAGTCAGTTCAACACCATGCACATCTGTGGAGGAAAACACATGGTGATATCTCACACAATATATGCTGCACATTTATTGTTATTGTAGTAAATGAATGAATTTGATAAAGCACTCACAGGAAGCAGCTGCCAGCAGGAGCAGTAGAGATGTAGAGAACATGGTGTGTGTTGTTTGTACTGGGGTCTTCTCTGTTCTCCAAAGTTTAACAGAGACCATCACATCTCATAAATAGAGTGATATCCAACCCTGATGCTTGTATTTGCATATCTGGTGATGATTGGAGGAGAATGTATTTAAAATGTATTTAAATCATGATGAGGAGATTCATCTCATGGAGAACATGTGTTTGTTTTTGTTTTTGTTTTTTATTAAAATAAAAAAAAAATCCAGCTAATATTTTCAATAATATAAAGACTCACACAGTTGAATGATATCATACCACTGCACTGAATCCTCAATTTTGATTTGTTGATTCATTTTAGGTTTTTTATTAATCAGCTCATTCAAATGCAGTATTGTTTCTGTTGTAACAACTTGTGCAGAAACTTGTTTGGCAATGCTCCATTTAAATCCACAATGGATTTTAAATATGTGGCTAATTGTTGACACTGTGACATTTTCTGTAAGGCTATATTTATTTAACATTTATGGAAGGAGTCTCCACCCGCCACCTGAAATTCCATAACACATTTTCATTATATTTAAAATCCACCCTCTCCAATCCTAGTCCATCAGAGTCCCAAAAATAAATTAATTATGTTTTGTTTACACAAATACCAGACAATATACTGGAAGAGACCACTGAAACCAAAATTAGCTTATAAACCAGAGATGGGTAATTCAGATTTCTGGAGGGCCACTGCACTGTCCTGCGGAGTTTAGCTCCATCACTAATCACACACACCTCTTGGACCTGAGCAATCTAAAATCAGTACAAAAAGCTTTCACTGATGATGACTAAATCACATTGTTTGTGTCAGAATGCCAAATTAGAAGAGATAAGCAAGTGTTCTTTTAACAGTTAACAAGTTAACGTCATCAATCAAATCTGTGCCAAGTAAATTAGATGTGGAAAATGGGATGGCATTATTCAATACAATATAAATACAAATTCATATACTACTCATTAACACAGCCATAAGTGTAGCCTGGTAGTTACCTCTCCTCAGCTACAATGTCCTATTATGTATTAAGTAAAAGGAGGAGCAACACAGCGAGGGTGCAGGGCATATGATCAAAGAGGATGTGCAGAATATTTTGATGTATTTTGATGAATATTTCAGATGGCATTAAAATCAGCCTTCATGTTTTACATAATTCAAATTATGTAAATGGTATGAATGGGTGTGTGAGTGTGTATGTGATTGTGCCCTGTGATGAACTGGCACCCTGTCCAGGGTGTACCCTGCCTTGTGCCTGATGCTCCCTGGGATAGGCTCCAGGTTCCCCGTGACCCTGAAAAGGAGTAAGCGGTAGAATATGGATGTATGAAATTATGTAAATGATAACCATCAATGAACAGGAAAGCCTTTGTTTAGACGTATCTACTGTACGTAGATCAGACAATGATTTATCAGGAACATTTTACTGGGGCACAGCTAAATTTTACTGCAGCTTGTTTTTAAAAGATCTAGTGATGACCCTTGTTATAATGTAAAATGTACAATGTATAATGTATCTTTCGAATTCTCCACAACAATAAATGTGATTATAAATGGATAAAATGTATGATGTGTCATTCTTTAATCAATACAACATTGTAATTGTGAGTACACTGCAGTGGTATAAGAGGAATAAAACACTTAAGGATGAGGTGCTAAAGAAAAATAATGAACTTTATGGTGGTAAAATCACCCCATAAAACATAAAATCAAGTAGGTTAAAAGCTTTTGACTGTGTATAGAACGTGCAGCAACATTAGAGATTATGGTTTTGCTGGCATACAGATTAAATCTAATACAAACTACTCATAAAAATAATTTAACCTATTAGGTGGCATTTGGGTAATTTATTTATTTGTTTGTTTGTTTGTTTGTTTGTTTGTTTATTATTTAGACTTGGTTGGAAAAGTTCTAATAGGCCTTTATATGAGGTGTTTTTGTACAAGGATGTTGTTGATCTGTCTCACTGTGGTTGACGAGCGCAGTAATACACAGCTGTGTCTTCAGTCTGCATGTTCTGTCCTGTTAATGTTACTGTGCTGCTGGATGTGTCTCTGGAAATCTGAAACCTGCTTTTAAGTTTCTCACTGTGGTAAGTGCCACCGCTACTACATATCTCTCCAATCCACTCCAGAGCTTTTCCTGCAGGTTGTCGTATCCAGTGTGTACAGTAGTTGCTATCAGTTAATGAATATCCAGACACTTTACAGGTCAGAGTCATTGACTGACCAGGGGTTAATAATGTGGATCCGGGCTGGATCAGTTCAACACAGTGAACACCTGTTAAAGAAAAGTTATTTTAATGTTGGAAAGCAAAAAGCTATATGTAACCAAAATTGCATTATATGTCAAATGTAAAAACACTTACAGTGTACGGCTGCCAGCAGCAGCAGCAGTTGGGATGTAGAGATCATGGTGTGTATTGAAGCAGAATAAGTAAAAGCTCTTGGTCTTCATTGCTTAAATATATAACAGGGAAGGACATTTGCATAGAGACACTCCTTATCTTAGAGTAAAAAAAAGATGGCTTCTTTTATATGAGAAAACCTCCCGATCTCTCAAACATGTCTAAGCTGTCATTTTAAAGATATAATCATTTGGGGTATTGTGTGATGTCTATTTTAAATATATCTATCAGTCCTCTTTGATTTTATGTTTTAATAAATCAGAAGCTTAAGACGGTTGTTAATGGGTGAGTTTATGCACTATCAGGTGTTTCAGGTGAATAAGCAAACACACTATAAACAAACAACAGGTAAGGAATAAAACACAGCAGGGGTACTGTTACAGGAAAATAAGCAATGACAGGGTGGTATGATGAAGCAGAGTCACAGTTACCACCATAAAGTTGACTTTAAAAAATACAGCTTGTTACAGAGAAACTGCAAAGAGCAAAGCTATGGCAAAAAGCAAAAAAGTAATGCTTCATTCAGTGATTTATTTTCAGTCTTGGTGTATGTAGTATATGCACAATAATCACAGACTTTGGTCATCTGTAGGAATTTGACTACTATAAGACCACTATAAGGCCCAGTGTTTAATGTCTCACATTATCACATGAGAAATTGTGCAGAATTGTAAGTGAGATTTCTGGGACACACAATGCACCATAGCGCCCCTAACTGTTCTATCAGTATCAGTGTTTTCAGAGGTTTTAATTGCACAGACTCTAGTGAGTTAAAATTAATTTAACAATTGGCTCAGACAAATCTAGTATAAGATGGATTTAAAATATAAGGTGGACACTCTTTTTTATTTTGTTTTTTTTTATTATTTATTTAGAGCTCTGGAAATGGGTGCATTATTTTTCTCTGGCTGTGCATTTATTTCTTGATGTCAGACAAACTTAAAGTAGGAATACTAATTACACATTATTTAGCCAAATACAAATTACACAAAAGGATGGACAACACATGTAACTTCTTCTATTTACTGTGTTTACTATTTAGAGGAAACACACAGTGGAGCAATCAATGTGGCAATTGTGGATTTGAAACATTTACAAAAAATAAATACAGCTGTCTATCTCCCTTTAAGTGTGAGTGATAATTTACACCACAATATTCTTATTATGCCACGGATCAGACCTTGTGATACAATGTATTACTTAACACTAATAGTTTAGGAAAGTGTAGTGTACTGTAGGAAATACTACAAAGTGTATGTTAATGAACGACTACTAAATGACTTCTACATTGGTGTTAGTAATAAAAGGCAAATGTCCTACAAGAAGCTCAATTATATTAACCTATTTTTTAATGAGCTAAATCCTAAATCCTATCATCTGTAAGCAGGACATGCATTTACGTTAGTATACCCACACACACCGAAGCAATGCCTGGCGAATGGCGATTAAAATTAATGTATGTGTATCAAACTTCTGCTTGATGGTGTGTCTTTGACGTCATTACCCGAGTGTATTACACAGTACCAGAAAACAATTATAATATATATGTATTTCTATAAAGCTATTGAAACAAACTATAGTTATAATTACAAGGAGTTTTTTAAATAAAGATTGATGGTTTTTGCTTTGATTTTCAAAAAAAATCGGCACAGGGGATTCTGGGACATTACTAGTAATTATGAACATTCGTAGTATGTGCAAAACATAACCTAGTTGAATTTGAGTTAAACAGCGATGCCATAGTGGATATTTACAGAGATGACATAACTTCTGATTTTCCAGTGCAATTGTTGTCTTTCCGTGCCTGCTTAAAAGACCGTATTTCAAAAATGAAAACAGTCCAAGAGCTAACGAAGATGCTGCTCATTGAGAACAGTTGCATCACTGCAAGTTTCGGAGAAGTCTACACTGTTTTAATGCTTTTTTCTGACAGTCCCAGTGACAGTGGCTTCTGCTGAGCGTTCTTTTTCTAAACTGAAATTGATTTGTTTTAAACTATCTGAGGAGCTCAATGGGACAGAGCCGTCTCTCTGGACTTACTGTACTCTTGAGTGAGAATGCCCGGGCCCACCAGCTGGATCTTAAGTATTTGATCGAAAACTTCGCCCAGAGGAAAGCCCAGAAATTGCCGCTATGATGTAAGTGAGCATCTTTCTAATTTTTTTAACGATCAGATGTTGTGGTTGTATTTAGTAGGTCGAGGGCCCTATGTGTGCACAGCCATAGCAAGGTGTTATCTGTCATGGTGCGCCGTCACCAATGTTTTTTTTTTCATTTGTTGTGTTGCGCCTACTCCCAATTTGATTAGTCATCTCTTTGCTGCTATTGTGCCCTGCGATGGACTGGCACCCTGTCCAGGGTGTACCCCGCCTTGTGCCCGATGCTCCCTGGAATAGGCTCCAGGTTCCCCCGTGACCCAGAAGAAGGAGTAAGTGGTAGAAGATGGATGGATGGATGGATCTCTTTGCTGCTGTAACATATGTACGATAGACTATGTCGTTGAATATTGACATTCTGTCACCATGCTCTGCTTAGGGGGCCCGCCTTGACAGCCCTGCATTGGGGCCCGGTGTTGGCTCGTTACACCATTGCCTGCTGTAAAATATTTCATTAATCAAGTTTTAATACAGATATATCCAGATAAAAGAGTGAATCACAGGTTTCAGCTGAGAGGTCACTGAGGCTGATTAGTAGCAGGAATAAGGAGAGTGGGATTTTCATGGTGAGTGTTGATGAGACTCGACTGCTCCACTCAGCTCAGCTGCACATAAATACTGCATAGACACACAGCACTCTGGATTGCATCATGACATCATGATCAGGAAAGAGAACAGGGGGCAGTGATTCTGTTGGTAAGAGACCTGTGATCATCATACTGGGATTTTGTCAGAAACGAAGGCACTATGAGACACAGTACATCCTTTCTATGTAAAAATGTGTGCGTTACTTGTTTTTTTTTTTTTCTTATTTATCATGCATTTCATGATGAAGTCCTAAAGTATTTTATTCCCTTTATACCACAGCAGCTTGAATTACTGAATTTTTTATTTTGTAAATGTCGCATTATACTTTTTTCAGCTTATAGTTACATTTAATGATAAGTTTGGACCTGTTATTTCTTGTTGTAGTATAAATAGTCACTCCATCACCATCCTCCTCTTTAAAAATAAAAAGGGTAGGATGTCACGTGACTGAAAAACTGGAAAGCATAAAATAATCTGTCCTGACGACTTTGTTGTGATCGCAAGAACTGTAAAAATAATGACATCGCAGAATGTGCACATTAATAAAAACCTATGATTTGCAGCTGGCGCTACTGTCACAGCTGCCAATATAGACAATGAAATAACTTCTGACCAAACAGATTTGAGAGCAGCACTGTGGTATAGTCTAGTACCAGAACCTACAGTAGGCATCGTAGCATATTAGCTACACTGTAGTAGTAATTGTAGGATTAATGTTCTGTACATTTTCTTAAGCTATTTGTGTGAAGGAATACTTTGGGCATTCAGGGTTTATTTATATAATTTTATTCCCTGCCTTTACACCATAATATTGCGAGATTATATTTTAACATTGTCTGCCCACTGTATTCAGGAAGACAGACGTATATACAAATTCAGGAACTGAATTTTTTGTACGTCCTTGTCATCTGTTTGTGTCACTGTATTTTCGGGTACAGTGATACACAGCTGTGTCTTCTACAGTCAGGCTAGACAACCTGAAGTATGAAATGCCTTTACTGTTATCCTTTGTTATTTCAATTCTTCCTTCAAGACTTTTACTGTAGAATGTTTCTCCACTTGCAGTATTGATGTGCCCAATCCACTGTAAGGGCTTTCCACAAGGCTGTCGTATCCAGCTCATGCCATAATCTCCAAAATTATATCCTATAGCCTTACAAGAGAGGCTGACAGTTCCACCAGGATTACTCAGTACTGCATGACTAGGAATAGACTCCAAACTCTGCCCTTTCACACCTAGTAGAGAGAGGTTATGAACAAAAGACAATTAAAATATGAGCATTGAAACTGTACTTTTTTTTAATCAGCAGAAAAACTCACAGTGAACACACAGGCTGATTAGGAGCACAAATAAGGAGAGTGGGATCTTCATGGTGAGCGTTGATGAGAATCGACTGCTCCGCTCAGCTCGGCTGCACATAAATACTACATCGACACACATTTGCATCATGACGACATACTCATGGAGAGAAGTGAACAAGTAATTTTCTCAGGAATAAAGGCATTATGAAATACAGCAAATGGAGAAATGTTTATAGAAATTGTTTCATTACTTTATTTTCTCTTAATATTAATTTATTTCATGATGATGTCAGGGAGGTATAATGCTGTAATAGCTGATGGCATCTTATGTGTACTTAAACTGAAAAGCAGAAGTAATATAATGATATGGAGATACAAAATACAACAGCGCTCCCTATCATCCCATAGTGCGTTTACATGTGGATTAAACTGCTTAATCTACAGTTCAGTTCTTAGATTAATTTAATTTAACCTCGAAATATTCTAAATGAACCCAAAATGAGCTCCATCCTTTCACTTTTCTATGTATGTGCAGATATAAATCACCTCTTCAACATGTCATAAACAGTTAATTTATGAATGTGGGCAATAAGACCTGCTAGAGTGCAAGAGAATATAAGAAATGTAAAGACACAGTGTGAGTTACAAACTGAAAAATCATTCATGCAGGAAACTAAGGAGGTAACAAGCAACAAGTTGGTGAAAGGGAGAGTTTAATCATCAGGAATGTAAATTTACCCACTCATAAATGGTAAACATGTGTTGGACTTGCAAAAACAGATAAAACTGAAGTGCAATATTGCCCTTTCTCCTTCCAGTAGGGCATACTGAAATGTGCGTCAACGTATCCATGCAAGTACGAAGAAAATAAGCCTTTCTGGATTTTTTTTTTAATTGGGCAGACAATTTTAGTTCGATTTGGCTTAGACAAACATTTACATACAACTTACACAACTTTACTAAATAAATCTGATAAATCAGGCCCAAAAGCTATAGAACTGAACGTCCCACAATCTGCTGCTCACTGCTGCCATCTAGTGTAAAAAGGGGGAAAGAAGACCAGGACAAAATGCCCATTCTTACTATCCTCTTGTTATATACTTATAACCTGATTCAGTGGTGTAGGATTCTACTTTACAACAGTATGAAACTCTGACCATTTCTCTCCATGGTGAACACTCAGTTGTGTGTTCAGTCCTGTGTAATTTTGGGCTACTTACTCCTGACAGGTCTATCACTGTGTGGCGTCAGATCCCTGTAATTTAAGCAGAATGCAGCTGCATGGTTTGAGTATTTGTTGCAAAGCTGTCAATCAGGAGCTCTCACACAACTGCAGCTGGGCTCAGGAGATGTGGGCAAGCTCACACACATATTGAAACAGCCTTAACCTCTTACTACTACAAAAGTATTTACCAATGATAGCAGTGATTGATCATTATAACACTATAATGTGTAAATTAATGTTTGTTTGTTTTGTTTTTTTAAGTTATCAGAGTATCTATACATTGAATTATCAAACAAGAAAACACAAATCTTCACAAGAGCCCTTGTGAAGTATTCAAAAGCATCATAGCATAATGATTCAACATTGTATACTGTACAGTGCCTTCCAGAATTATTGGCCCACATTATAAAATTAGCAAAAATTCCACATAATTCATATTTTACTAAACTAAAAATAAACTTTTTTTCTAACAAAAAAGAATCATCCTCATTAGAGCTAGTGATGCACTATTATACTAATGTATTGTAATGTTTTAAACAAATAAATAAATAAAAATTCTTGAAAAGCTTGTATTCATTTTCCAGAAAGTCTGTTGTTGCCATTATAACCATGTCTTCAGGTAATGTACATAAATTTAGTCAATGGCTATAAAGTACATATGCCATTAAAAATGCCATTAAGCACAATTATGCCCGTATCAAAATGTGATATCAAAATCTGACCCATTAGCACATTGTTCCCCACACAGTATAAAGGATGGTGAAGAAGAAAAAAATACAGCAACAACAAAGATCACAGTTTTAGAATTAAACAGAGCTCATTCTTGTGGTTGACAGGTTTCGAAATCAACTGGTTAATGCCACTTCATTTGTAGAAAATATATTATGAAGACACATTATGAGTTCATTCCATCTTTTTAACACTAATGAACAGGTTTAACATGGTTATCTTTGCAGATGTATCCTGTTCCTGTGACCGTAACAATGACAGATGCTTAAAAAATATAAAACATATTGTTAAACTCGAAATAAATTATAATTACATATAATAACCTTATGCACTGACATAACTCCAGTTATTATTACATATTACACTGTAATTTATAACTTTATAAGATTATTTATATTTGATTCATGTAATATTTTCTACATTGTGTATATTACATGTGTATGATCAAATATATTATGACGTATTTCTTTATGCTGCATTTAGTTTGCAAATGTATCTTTGTCTACATAATATGGTTATTTTATAGGCACTATTTTACATTAACTTCTACTATTCTTCTCAAACTGCACAATACAGTGGAATTCAACTACATGGTCATGCTGAGACTGCACATGTTAACAGTGAAGACTGAATGAAGCATAACTATATACAAATTGTATCAGTAATGTAAAAATATAATAAACCAGGTTAATGATCATTTACATGTAACCTGAAGTACCAAATTTAGATACTTTGAAATGCAAATTGTCCTGTGTGGACCCAATTCGTAGTTTCTAATCTTTTCTCACTCTAGCTGTGACTATCAAAACCTGAAGCGGCACAAAGATACACACCGAAACACACACATGTAAGCTCTATCAAGCATTAAAGTTTTCTGATTTGTTAATCAAATCAGCTTCAGCTGTTCAGGTTCAAGCCTGAACAATGTGTAATATGATCAAATTTTACACGTTAATATATATTAATATAAATGGCCAAGAATGGACTCACTTTTCACTTATAAAGAGAGAGAGAGAGAGAGAGAGAGAGAGAGAGAGAGAGAGAGAGAGAGTGTGTGTGTGTGTGTGTGTGTGTGTATGTGTGTGTGTGTGTGTGTGTGTGTGTGTGTGTGTGTGTGTGGTAGCTTAGTGGTTAGCATGTTCGCCTCACAGGGTCCAGGGTTTGAGTCCTGCCGGGGCCATGCATGTGCGGGGTTTGCATGTTCTCCCTGCGCTGTGGGGGTTTCCTCCAGGTCCCCCGGTTTCCTCCCCCATCCAAAGACATGCATGAATGGGTGTGTATGAATCACTGCGCCCGGGGGCCATTTTCAGTCTTGACTCAGTCTTAGCACTGGATCTCACCGGGAAGTGAGAGTGAGGCCAATGCTGCGCAAGTCTTCCTCACGTTACAACACGAGCAAGTCGAGTTCCAGTTTGTGTTCTCCATAATGGAGGTGGAAATCGATGGACGAACTCCAGTGTGTGTGTATAGTGTCCAATATATATATTGGCACCCTTGGTAAATATGAGCAAAGAAGGGTGTGAAAATTTCTCTTTACTGTTTTATTTATTTATTGACCTGTAGGGGTCCACTCACCGGCCCAATGACAGTATCCAATGACATGGTAGAAGGATTCCCATGTGTTCCTGTCTTTTGGAAGCGATGTGAATATATTTAAATTTGTCATTCGAATTCTGCTTGACTCTCTTAAATTAAATCTGACTCCAATTGTAAAAACCTCGTCGATTACTTAGTTATTCATATTTTTATACTTTTAATCTTCTCTACTTGATTAATTCTAATTTATTCGATACTTTATATTGTGCTCATTCATTCGGATTCCGTGTCAAGTCTCGCGCCGGCCGTGTGCGCGGATCTCATGGTCACAAACTCACCCGTCTTGGTCATTAGCCAGAGGTAATTGACTAATACTATTTAGACGACCGCCCCGTGCTTGCCCTTTCCTAAATAGTACTTTATTAGTCCCCTGAGATAGTACCACTTAGTTATCGAAACGTTATCTCTAGTCAGAGGTCATGACTACTAAAATCTACAGAGACAGACCAATAATATCTAAGTAAAATTTGCTTTATATAATCATGCCTATGTACACATTAACTAGAGAAAGATTACAATAACCAGAGGTTTAGACTTCCCCCTATTTAGACTTGGTCGATCAACTTTATGTTGTCCTAAACAGATATTTCCTATTGAGCCTGTACACACTAAGTACACTTAACTTAATGCCAAACTGTTAGCCTGTACTAACCTGGTCGCAGATTTGCTGTAACAAGGACTGTAATTTACTAGAGACAATACATTCAGAATAATTCAGAATATAATCAAGTCTAATAATTTATTTAACCAGGTATGAAAACATCCAAATCCAACACTACTATTGATAATAATAAGAAAGAATTACATGCAACATTACATTCCAATCAAATCCAAAACATAAAAACACAACATAAGAGAGACAGTACTTACATACCTGGTAGAGAAAAACTACACACAGTGATCGTGTGGGAGATCTGTCTACAGATTCCCCGAATCTTTGGGCAGCTCTCCCCTAAATACCCAGATGCTCTGTGGGTCCACCAAATGGTGTTGTTTGTGATTATAATTTGATGTTTGTGGGAGGATGTACCTTATTTACATACAGGAGGTAATTTGAGTGAGGGACCTTGGGAGGGTATGCCTCTAACTGCATGTACCATTTTATTTAAACAGCTGTTGAGGGAATAAGACTATATTTTCCAGTTGCACTGAGACCTTTTGTATAATACAGTAAACATGTATAGTTGACATCTTATTCACATTAAAACATGTTATGCAATGCATTTAGACCTTGGGTGTGTTTAAGGTGATCTCAATACAGAGAAATAGAAGGGTGTGGGGAGAGAGGAAGTGAGGATCTTCCAGGCTGACTCGGATGGAGATGCTAATTTTTGAGGTGATCTCAATACAGAGAAATAGAAGGGTGTGGGGAGGGAGGAAGTGAGTATCTTACAGGCTACACTCAGCATGATGTGCTATCTCAGGTGTGGATGCTAATAAGTGGGAGAAAGATTGAGTGTTTGTTCTTGAAGTCGTCCTTTGTCCTCAGAGAGTAGTTCTCTCTAGGTTTAGACATCTTGGCACCAGTCTTACAGTTTATATAACACTTGGAGCTTTATCTAAAATACCACAGAAGCAGAGGAGCTCAGTGACAGATTCAGTAAGGAATAAAACACTTCGGGAGGACAATAATCAACAATGAATCAAAGCAGAGTGCCTGTTACAACCCAAAGTATTTCTTGTTATCACTTACATTATTACAGCTATAAACATAGCTATAAAACAGGTAGTGAAAGAGGTCGTTATGATAATCAGTGCAGTCCTCTATGTGTTGTGTCTTGAGTCAACATCATCTTTAAGAGACAACAACAAATATTTTTGGGTCTAAGTCATCAATTAATGTTTATTACCAATTATTTTAAGTAGCATTTGAATTTAATATATGAAGTGATAAACAAAAAGCTTTCAAACATGTAAAGCAAGTGATATGTTAGCTGGACATTAAAATGCATTTCATTTCAAACAGATAAAAAAAGATAATAATATCTTTTATTAATCATGATCTGAGGTATTTAAATGTGAAGTATTTATAATGTGAGGATTATTCGCTCAGTTAAATGTAGTTATTATTTAAATACAGAACTGAATTGTGATTAAGATGATGTTTTTGTGCAGCGCTGCAGTTTGTCATGTCAGTGTGGCTCACAAGCACAGTAATACACTTTAAATGAATCTTTCTTATAAGTATCCCCATCATAATCAATGCTGTTGATCCATTCTAAAGCTTTACCTGAAGGTTAGTGGATCCAAGCTGTATGATAGCTTGCAACTGAATATGAAACCTTGCAGTTGATGGAGAGACTCTGGCCTGGCTGGACTGTCATGGAAGCAGGCTGAGTCAGTTCAACACCTTGCACATCTGTGTAAGAAAACACACGGTGATATCTCACAAAATATATGCTGCATATTTATTGTAGTAAATGAATGAATTTGATAAAGCACTCACAGGAAGCAGATGTAGAGAACATGGTGTGTGTTGTTTTTACTTGGGTCTTCTCCAAAGTTTAACAGAGACCATCACGTCCCATAAATAGTGTAATATCCAGCCCTGGCGCTTGTATTTGCTTATCTGGTGATGATGGGGGAAGAACTTATTTAAATTTTTTATCTTCTGGTGAATATGTGGCGGATTGGCACCCTGTCCAGGGTGTACCCTGCCTTGTGCCTGATGCTCCCTGGGATAGGCTCCAGGTTCCACGTGACCCTGAAAAGGAGTAAGTGGTAGAAGATGGATGGATGGATGGATGGATGGATGGATGGAGGAATATGTGGCTTTTTCTGGGAACAAATCTACTTTTCCATAACAGAAATCTCTTTACTAACTTCCATTATTTATACATCAATAATAAAGGGAATTATACATATAGAGAATCTTGCAGCAAGGCTTAGACACTAAATTTAGGTTGATATTCATTATCAGTGCTTGAGGCCTTTATAAAGGCCAAAATGAGGGTCAGGGGTGGTTAGCATTCATACTAGAGGCGTGTGTTTGTGTGGGACTGTTTTTTTCCTCTCTTGCCCACTTCCATGTGTATTTTTGTTTGGACTTGATTGTGATGTTTTATAACAAACTAAGTTGGTGCTTTCCCCCAACAATATTACCATATTAGTCCTTTAAACCATTTGATTCGCATGACAGTGTTTAGGCTTTCACAAAAGGTGCAACAGAACTAAATACATACTAAAGACAGCAATTCGCAAAATACAAATTCACAAAATATAAGAGCTACTGCTATTTACTTACTAATTCATCAAACAGTGTGGATTATGCAGCCTGGTTTAATAAGACACTGATAAACAAACAAACAAAAATAATAATAAAAAAAAAAAGGTCTGTAATGTCTTAGTTCTTATATATGTTGTAAAATCTATGTTGTTAATAGACTGTGATGGAAATCCCAGGAGGACATCAGCCCTCTCTCAGTCCTTTTAATCTCTCAGTCATTTAAACCTCAACATTTTGAGAAGATGTTGTGTAAGTAGAGAAAGAGCGCCTCTCAGAGGACTTAAAGCATAATGAAAATCACAATATATGCTGCACATTTATTGTTATTTTAGTAAATGAATGAATTTAATAAAGCACTCACAGGAAGCAGCTGCCAGCAGGTGCAGTAAAGATGTAGAGAACATGGTGTGTGTTGTTTGTACTGGGGTCTTCTCTGTTCTCCAAAGTTTAACAGAGTCCATCACATTTCATAAATAGAGTGATATCCAGCCTTGACGTTTGTATTTGCATATCTGATGATGATGGGGGGAGTATTTAAAGATATTTAAATCATGATGAAGAGATTTATCTTATGGAGGATATGTGGATTTGTATTGGAACATATGCCTTTTTATCAAATACTATAATTTTAAATAAAATATTGAAGTGTTTGAAATATAGCATGATCATTATTATCCATGCTTGTGGATATTGGGCTCGTAATCACTGAAAAATTATACCTCTCTTAAAAATCATGACAAAATGTTCTCACACTTTCTCACACATGATTACACAAATTCTAATTTGTTGAGGTGATTATTGTTAGGTAAAAATACTACAGTATAACAAGTTCTTGTAAGTGATGTGATTATAAGGGTGTGTATAATGCGCAGTAATGTTAGAGATGTAGCATTATTATGTTAGAAATATGTTTTAAAATCTAAATTATAAACATTTAAAAATAACTTTAAACTCTTTGTTGTGATTTGTCTGATTATATTTTATGGTTAGACTTTGATAGTTAACTGTTGCACTTGTGGACTAATAGGACTTTGTGTGAGTTGTTTTTGTACAAGGATGTTGTTGATCTGTCTCACTGTGGGTAACGAGTGCAGTAATACACAGCTGTGTCTTCAGTCTGCATGTTCTGTCCTGTTAATGTTACTGTGCTGCTGGACGTGTCTCTGGAAATCTGAAACCTGCTTTTCAGTTTCTCACTGTAGCCAGTGCCACCACTACTACATATCCATCCGACCCACTCCAGAGCTTTTCCTGCAGGTTGTCGTATCCACTGTGTACAGTAGCTGCTATCAGTTAATGAATATCCAGACACTTTACAGGTCAGAGTCATTGACTGACCAGGGGTTAATACTGTGGATCCGGGCTGGATCAGCTCAACACAGTGAACACCTGTTAAAGAAAAGTTATTTTAATGTTGTAAAAACAAAAAAGCTATATATAACCAAAACTGTATTGAATGTAAAATGTAAAAACACTTACAGTGTATTGCTGCCAGCAGCAGCAGTAGAGATGCAGAGATCATGGTGTGTGTTGAAGCAGAATAAGTAAAAGATCTTGGTTTTCATTGCTTAAATATATAGGAGGGGAGGACATTTGCATAGAGACACTCCTTATATTAGGATCAAAACATGAAGGATCCCTCTACATGTTAAACTTCGCCATCTCTTGAACATCTCTAATCTGTGAGTAAATATACAGTGAGGGAAAAAAGTATTTGATCCCCTGCTGATTTTGTACGTTTGCCCACTGACAAAGAAATGATCATTCTATAATTTTAATGGTAGATTTATTTGAACAGTGAGAGACAGAATAACAAAAAAATTAATCCAGAAAAACGCATGTCAAAAATGTTATAAATTGATTTGCATTTTAATGAGGGAAATATGTATTTGACCCCTCTGCAAAACATGACTTAGTACTTGGTGGCAAAACCCTTGTTGGCAATCACAGAGGTCAGACGTTTCTTGTAGTTGGCCACCAGGTTTGCACACATCTCAGGAGGGATTTTGTCCCACTCCGCTTTGCAGATCTTCAAGTCATTAAGGTTTCGAGGCTGACGTTTGGCAACTCAAACCTTCAGCTCCCTCCACAGATTTTCTATGGGATTAAGGTCTGGAGACTGGCTAGGCCACTCCAGGACCTTAATGTGCTTCTTCTTGAGCCACTCCTTTGTTGCCTTGGCCATGTGTTTTGGGTCATTGTCATGCTGGAATACCCATCCACGACCCATTTTCAATGCCCTGGCTGAGGGAAGGAGGTTCTCACCCAAGATTTGACGGTACATGGCCCCGTCCATCGTCCCTTTCATGCAGTGAAGTTGTCCTCTCCCCTTAGCAGAAAAACACCCCCAAAGCATAATGTTTCCACCTCCATGTTTGACGGTGGGGATGGTGTTCTTGGGGTCATAGGCAGCATTCCTCCTGCTCCAAACACGGCGAGTTGAGTTGATGCCAAAGAGCTCCATTTTGGTCTCATCTAACCACAACACTTTCACCCAGTTGTCCTCTGAATCATTCAGATGTTCATTGGCAAACTTCAGACGGGCATGTATATGTGCTTTCTTGAGCAGGGGGACCTTGTGGGTGCTGCAGGATTTCAGTCCTTCACGGCGTAGTGTGTTACCAATTGTTTTCTTGGTGACTATGGTCCCAGCTGCCTTGAGATCATTGACAAGATCCTCCCATGTAGTTCTGGGCTGATTCCTCACTGTTCTCATGATCATTGCAACTCCACGAGGTGAGATCTTGCATGGAGCCCCAGGCCGAGGGAGATTGACAGTTCTTTTGTGTTTCTTCCATTTGCGAATAATCGCACCAACTGTTGTCACCTTCTCACCAAGCTGCTTGGCAATGGTCTTGTAGCCCATTCCAGACTTGTGTAGGTCTACAATCTTGTCCCTGACATCCTTGGAGAGCTCTTTGGTCTTGGCCATGGTGGAGAGTTTGGAATCTGATTGATTGATTGCTTCTGTGGACAGGTGTCTTTCATACAGGTAACAAGCTGAGATTAGGAGCACTCCCTTTAAGAGTGTTCTCCTAATCTCAGCTCGTTACCTGTATAAAAGACACCTGGGAGCCAGAAATCTTTCTGATTGAGAGGGGGTCAAATACTTATTTCCCTCATTAAAATGCAGATCAATTTATAAAATTTTTGACTTGCGTTTTTCTGGATTTTCTTGATGTTATTCTGTCTCTCACTGTTCAAATAAACCTACCATTAAAATTATAGACTGATCATTTCTTTGTCAGTGGACAAACGTACAAAATCAGCAGGGGATCAAATACTTTTTTCCCTCACTGTATATATATATATATATATATATATATATATATATATATATATATATATATATATATATATATATATAAACATGAACAATATGATAAATATATTTGTGCATATATATATTGTTCATGTTTCAACAAATGAGAAGTTTAAGACATGTTTTCAGGTGAATTTATATAAAGAGAAGTCACTACTATATAACCGCATTAAGTACGGAGTAAAATACTTGGAGTTGTGTTATAGGAAAATAATCATGGACCAGGAGATGTGATGTAGTGGAGTGTCAGGAATTGTAGAGGTGGTGGACACAAGTGCAGACAATTTATTGTGTAAAGTGCAAACAAAATTGAGAAAATAAGACCCATTAACATGAAATGTGGATATGATAGAGAGAGACACATCAACAAACAACAACTACAACATAAACTTGAAAGTGAGACGCTGACAAATTAGAACTTAAATATTGGTGCTACCAAGGCATAAGGAGACACAGGTGAAAGTGATTAGTGAGGTATGAAGTGTGCTGGGGATGATGGATAGTGTAGTTCTGCTCCCTTGGATGCTACCATGACAAGTTACTGTTACCAACCTGCAGATAATTATAGGTAAAGAAGGGTAGGATGTATATTTTATCTGTTCTTTTTGGTCATTACATTTTTCCTTTATTTTGCTTTTTAAAATACTACAATCTAAGTAAGGAGAAGCACAAAAATCATACATCAAACAAATAGTAAATCTATCGATATATGACAAACTGAAAGGATCAGATGAAGTAATAAAGCTTAAATTCAAACACTCACAGGGGGCGAGAGCCAGCAGCAGCAGTGGAGCTGAAGCAAACATGTTTGTGTTGAAGGAGGACTAATGAGAACTGCTTCCTCTCTAGATAAGCACAGTGCTAATATCACAAGAGGAGGTAGAGATTTGCATAAATATTACAGAGAAGTTGTGTTGAGTCCAGCTCTGTAGCTGTTAATCCCAGTCACATCCCACTCTAGAGAATTACATGAAGACAGATATTTCTCATGTGTACAAATTTCTTGATAAATGCAAACTTTAAAAATTTTATTTTATAGACATAGAAGAGAGGCTGTTAAAATACAGTAACTGCTGAGAATAACCGCTTCCATAATTGCCACTCTCACACAGTGAAATATTGCAGTGTTTTCAGAACAGCATGTAGCTAAACCTTTTTATTGGTGTCATTAAAGACAAATTATTTTCATTCTGGTATAGTCTGCACTATAACTGAATAATTGCTGATTTCATGTTTCTAAAGGTTCTACAGTAGGTCAAGTTAGACATCCACCTTCTCAGTCACTACTGACTTCGTATTGTGGAGATCAGGTTTAGGGGGCGTGTCACTCTGTGTAATCACCCAACACCAATGTCACTGATGGGTTGCATGAATCTACAGTCTGGGCTGAACCAGATGTAACTGGTAAATTCACAAGTCCCAGAATCCATCTGAACAGCACACACCCTCATTTTCATCTGAATGAAATTTAAAACATCAGTTTGAAATAGCTGTTGAACATTTTATACACACAGGATGAAGTTCTGCAGATTTATTTAACTCTGTGAATTAGACAGAACGTGTGACTCTAGTGTGAATATTTGAGCTTCACTTCAAATAAATGAAGCCGTAAGTGAATGTGAATTTTTGTACAGCATTGCAGCTGTTTGTGTCAGTGTGTTCTCCGAGCACAGTAATACACAGCTGTGTCTTCAGTCTTCAGGCTGGTCATGTGCAGATACACCTGCTTCTTGCTGTTGTCTCTGGAGATGGTGAATCTTCCCTGAACAGACTGAGAGTATTGTTTAGTACTACCTCTCGGAGCAGAAATGAGTGAGATCCACTCAAGGCCTTTTTCTTGAGCCTGTCTAATCCAGAATATCTCTGCACTGCCATCACTAATCCCAGAGTAGGTACAGGTGAGTTGATGACATCCTCCAGGTTTAATGACCACCAGCTCAGACTCGGTTAGTGTCTGACATCCGCAACCTGCCAAATACATTTAATCATTTCATAGTCTTACAGAATTACACAATTTATATTAGTGATACATGCACAAATAAGCTGTTACTCACAGGTTATGGTCAATAATATCAAAATAAAACAGTTAATGATTTGTGGTTGCATGGCTGTTCCTGAAAAAAAGTCTAAACTAAGTGGAAATAATGCAGCTGGAGTCTGTGCTTATAAAGGGAAAGTCTCATTTGCATGTCCAGCCCCTAGAGGAGTTACTATAAAAAAATATTCTGATATTCAAATAAAACATCAATTACAGCAATATAAGTTGCTCAATATAACTTCCTCTGTGATGTTTAGAAGTTCTGTAATTCAGCTTGATGATATGAACTTTAGCTGAGCAACAAGATGATTTTATGTAGAGCAAATAATAACAGGATGGATTTGCATAGACTTCCTTTTAACCAATAGAGTCAGGTCTATAATATGAACCTCCACAGGCGGATTTTGCATGTGTCAATTATGAGAGCGATGTTACATTTTGCTGTTTGCCAATTCAGCTTAGTAGTTGTATCATGTTACAAAGTTGAATTCGGAAGCAAGCGCAGATCTTCAAACAGTTTAATAAACAAACAACCAAACAAAGACACTAAGACAACTAGGCAAAATACTGTGGCTAAGGCTAAACATAAACTGTGAAACAAAACATGGTACAGGGATTGGCACTCTGTCCAGGGTGTACCCCGCCTTGTGTCCGATGCTCCCTGGGATAGGCTCCAGGTTCCCTGTGACCCTGAAAAGGATAAGCGGTATAGAAGATGGATGGATGGATGGATGGTACAGGGATAAAGGTCAAGATAGACAGGAAGCAGTACAAACAGTGGCTATATATATGAGTGCTTGTTAAACAGAAAGGTGCAGGTGGTCATGTGACAATGATGTAGTATGGTGCAGTGGCTGCGATGTCACATTTTACAGTTTGCCAGTGCAGCTTAGTGGTTGTTTTTAATAATTGGATTACCTGCAAGTAACCTTCAAAGTTCTTATGATTTATTCATTTCCTTCACTTTAGAGATGGTTGTTAATTATTAATGAACATATTTTAAATAATGAATAAATAACCTCAGAATGTTTTACTTCAATTAGCAACTGAACAATTTCATTCAACATGAATACTTAATGTAAATCTTGAAATTTGCATATATTTTTTAGGCAATGTTTATACACTGAACGTTATCATTTAAATGTAAGCTGTCTGAATTGATGTGTTGTGTGTGTTATTGCTGTTGTTATTTAGAGGAGCCTTCTGCTCCTAGTTCTGAGAGATAATACCTGTGTCTTTTCTCATTCCAGAAAATGTTTCCTTTAAATGTTTCATGAGTTTTACCTCAGTAGAAGTGAGCTACTGCCATCTATAGGTGAAAAACATTTACACTTTGTTTCTCTTCTTGCAGATCTGTGTTTTGTACTGAGCTGAGTGTGTGGAGCTTCTATCACTGATACCAACATCCACTTTACACAGCTCAGATTCAACAACCTGCACAAAAGCTTAGGGATGGATTGACATATTATTAATGATGGATTAACTGTATATGGTATATAACTAAAGTGATTTAAACTACTCAGCTGTTCTCCTCCTCCTCACCACACACACACACACACACACACACACACACACACACACACACACACACACACACACACACACATCTCCCTAATGTAACAGACATAAGTGAAGGGTCTGCATCAATAAAGTAGTAGGTGCTGTGGTCAGAAGGTGTTAATTACATTTCTATAACAGTAACAAGTTTCTATGACAGTAGTTCCAGCTGCAAGGTTTACAGAGAGACACCCGTTCTAATTTGTTTTAGTTTCTATGCAATTTACACAGGAATGTATATAATGGACTCGCAACATAAATGGCTTTAAAAATAAAAATAAAGAAAATGTGTAGCATTGTTGATATGGTGACGTTTTGTGTGAGGAGTAGGGATGTAGGGATATGAATACATTATTTGTAATGAACTGATAATGTGTTCTGAACAGATACTAATACAAATAAGGGGATGTTTTTGTTTGTTTGTTTGTTTGTTTGTTTGTTTTAGAAATCCTGCAGGAAATCTGGTTGGGACTAGAGGTGTTTATTGGGACTGGGATGCCTATTAGTTTATTTGTTGAAGAACTGCCAGAGCCACAATTCACACACTATGCTAACAAAACTGGAACTGCCACCTACTGTGTTTCGAAATTATTGGACCTCAACCTGTGAGAACAGATTGTGTGTTAAACACACAAACTGTGGGAGACATGCTGTTTTATTCCAAAATCCACAAATTAAATATTTATTTTACCTGGTCATTAAATATTCTGTAAAATGAAAATAAATAATAAACCCTCAAAATGACCACAAAAAGAATTTAACTTTTTATGCAATTATTTGATGGAAATGACTTTTTTCTTCAAACATTTTAATTTATAAAACTGTGTAGACACATTCTTAAAGGGACAAATAAATGTATTAAATTTAATCAAATAAATTAGCAAAAAGATTTCTTATGAGTTATGTTTTCATCAAGAAATGAAATGTAATGCAATTGAATGTTTTATCATTTAATGTCTTTGTGTATAATTAATGTTGCTTTCATGTTTGTCTTCAGCTTTAAGCACCAGCCAGAGATAATAAAAGAAAAGGCTGAGAATTTTACAGAGGAATTTTGACTGTTAATGGAGTAAGACAAAAGGGGAAATAAAACTGAGCACTAAAATGAATGGATGTTGTTTATAATAAATGTCTCTGGGGTTCAGTTTCCTGCTGAGGGAATATTTACAGCTCATGAGGACATGCTTGTGTAAGTTTTTGTACAGCTCTGGAGTCTGTTGTGTCAGTGTGAGTGTCGTGCACAGTAATAAACAGCCGTGTCTTCAGCTTTCAGACTCTTCACTTCAAGGTACAGCATGTTTTTATTGGTGTCTTTAGTGATGGAGAACTGGCCCTGCAGAGACTGAGCGAATGTTGTGCCAGTGCCAGTGTCAATGCGCCCGATCCACTCCAATCCTTTTCCTGGTTTCTGACGGATCCAGCTCATCCAGTAGCTGCCCATTGAGAATCCGGAGACAGTACAGGACAGAGTGACTGACTCTCCAGGTCTCTTCACCACAGAAGCAGAGGAGGTCAGGGACTGTCCATAAGAATCTGGAAGAGAAGAGTATAACTAGGTAATGTTATGTTATACTGCTTATCGGGACAGAATGGTTAATTTTCCAAGTAATTATCACATGAAAAATCTGAAACTTACATGAAATGAGCACAAATAAAATACAATGTCCTAAAATCATCCTTCTCTGAGTTCTGCTTCACCCAGATTTAAAGTGTACAGGAGTGTTATCTATCACAGAGCTCCCTGGAAACTAGAACAGTCAAGATCATGCTGTTTATACCCGACTCTATTTGAATAGGGAGTGTCCATGACCACTATGGATGTATTAAATCCACAATCACAGGCTGCTCAGTGTATAGAGGAGTGGATGATTATAAAGTTCTGTGTAGAACCCTACAACAGAATGTTCCAAATAGAAACTTTTTTTTTTTTTTTTTTGGAAGAACCTTTGTTTGGATTAACAATTGATTCATTTTTATAATATTTGTTTCACCTGAAGTGTGTGTTTTATTTATTTATTTATTACATGTGATTTATTTCAAATGACTCTTTTTTTCCCCCTTGGATCATGTTCATTTTTCACAGGTGATCATATTATTCACATGATCTCACATGTGTTTACTTGAATTCTCATGTATAATTTCAGGGCATAACATGTTGTTAACTCTCACAGATTTTTCATATGTGATCACATATTACTCGTGTAAAGGTGCATAACGGTGTCAATCTTTTAGAAACTTGTAGTTCTTCTGATTCTGGTTATGTAGTGTACACTAAATGTTTTACGTGAACAATGTGTACTCTCAGCCATAAGAGTACTTTTCCTTCTGACGGGGGTGATGTATTACATTGCACGTGTTAACTCGTAATTTTGCTACACAAGACAAAAAAGATCATATCTATGTCGCAAGTGTCTGATACACTGCAGTGGTCTGAATGCGTCCGCAACAACCGCCCACTTTTTTAGAGGCTAGATCCTGGAAGATAATGGACAAAGAGGGGGAAGAAGCAAGCGTGTCAACAGAGACAGGACAGCAACACATGTGATTGCACACACACACACACACACACACACACACACACACACACACACACACACTAACGCAAACATACTAACACACACAAACACTCTCTCTCTACACTTATGTTTCACAGTTTGTTCCTTGGTTCTCTATTGATTGTTTAAATGCAGATGCTGACAAGTTTGTGTTGTTAACATGTTGAGAAAATAAAGACAGTCAACTGTTGGAAAAATGTTGGGCTTTTTTCTTTGGTATGTTAGATTTTGTGTTGAAAATGACAGGTTCTGTGTTATTGTACCCCTCACAGGACTGGGACATGCTGCTTCATCTTGAGAGCAGGTTTTATATAATATAAACAGAACAGATTATCAAGGAGAGGTGTGACTCATAGTTCTCCATGTAGTCTGAGATTCAGGATTTTCCCTTCATTGTAATCAGATCCGAAGTAGCTAGTAACGTGTTACTTGAGTAGTCTTCTCATTGGATACTTTATTACTCTTAGTCAAGTAATTATTAACATTATTTCTTTTATTGTTACTTAAGTAGCCTAATTATTTTTATAAGTAGTTTTACTTGTATTTGGGTAAACATTTTGTCTACTTTGTCTTTAATTTATTTATTCATTTACATGTGATTCATTTACATGTGATTCATTTACGTATTATTCATTTACATTACATTTACATTTACATTTATTCACTTAGCAGACGCTTTTATCCAAAGCGACTTACAAATGAGAAAGATACAAGCAAAGTGATATATATATATATATATATATATATATATATATATATATATATATATATATATATATATATATTTACATGTGATTCATTTTCATGTGATTCATATTCAAGTGATAAATTTTCATGTGATTCATTTACGTATGATCCATTTACATGTGATTCATTTACTAATTTGCTTCTCTTTAAATCCAGTTTTAGACTGTAATATTACAAAGGTCTTTCCAGATTATTACTTGCTACACTGTATGAGATAACCCCAGTAAAACTGCCTGAAATCTATAATATAATTTGTTCACCATGTTAGGTTTAAATCCTCTAAAAACAGATTCGCAATTAAATAACATTACTCTGTTCCAATTCACATCCTTCAAAGCATTGGCATGTTCTGCTTACTTTCACAATCCTCCAAACACCCACACACCCAAAGTCTCCATTTTGTCTACTTTATAGAGACTTTAAAATGTTCTAGCTGTAAATAAAAATGTCTCATCTGAAGCTAAAGTACAAAGTAATTTGAAAAATGTATTAAAATTGGTGTATATTTTTTTAAATCAATCTTTGATTAAAATTTTTTCCAGAACTTTGATAGCTCTTGGTCATGAGGATGCTATTTGTTTAGGTATACAACTTAACAAACTCTGGGTGTACTTTATTCAACTATTTATGTGACTAGTCAGCAACTGGTTTAATGAGAAAAAAAAATTCTGAAGGACCATTCAGCGCTCTCTCTCTCTCTCTCTCTCTCTCTCTCTCTCCTCTCCTCTCTCTCGCTCGCTCTCTCTCTCTCTCTCTCTCTCTTTACATATAACTTTTTATAATTACTTTATTTTCTGTACATTCATGACTGAAATGTATCCTTATATCTAGGCATTGAGGTGTGATGTGGACATTACTCAGTCAGTTAAATGTAGCTAGTTATTATTTAAATACAGAACTAAATTGTTATGAATATGATGTTTTTGTGCAGCGCTGCAGCTTGTCATGTCAATGTGGATCACGAGCACAGTAATACACAGCTGTGTCTTCAGTCTGCATGTTCTGTCCCCGTAAGGTCAGAGTGTTACTGGAAATGTCTCGAGAGACAACAAACTTGTCTTTGAGTGAATCTTTCTCATAAATATCCCCATCATAATCAATGGTGTTGATCCATTCCAGAGCTTTTCCTGCAGGTTGTCGAATCCAAGCTGTTCCAAAGTGGCTGCTGCTATCAGTGATAGAAGCTCCAGACACTCTACAGGTGATGGTTAAAGTCTCTCCTGGCTTTATAACCACTGAGTCTGGCTGGATGAGCTCAGTAGCACAGAACACATCTGTGAAAAGAGAAAAGGAAAAGGTTCACATGTGGAACTGAAAGGATCAGATGAAGTAATAAAGCTTAAATTCAAACACTCACAGGGGGCGAGAGCCAGCAGCAGCAGTGGAGCTGAAGCAAACATGTTTGTGTTGAAGGAGGATTAATGAGAACTGCTTCTTCTCTAGATAAGCACGGTGCTAATATTACAAAAGGAGGAGGAGATTTGCATAAATATTACGGAGAAGCAGTGTTGAGTGCAGCACTGCAGCTGTTAATCACAGTCACATCCCATTTTGGCTCTATGTATTTAATATCAGTTTAATGTGGTAAATAATGTAATTATTTGTTATAATTACTACTAATAAGAATGTTTTGTGTTAATTTGAGTATTTTATATTTGAATAAATAAACAAATAAATACAGTGCTGTGAAAAAGTATTTGCCCCATTCTGATTTCTTATGTTTTGTGTATATCTCGGACTAAATTGGTTCTGAAATTAAAACAAAATCTAAGACAAAAGAGGCAACCTGAGTAAACACAAAATACAGTTTTTAAATGATAATGTTATTTATTGAAGCAAAAAAAGTTATCCAATACCAACTGTGCCTGTGTGAAAATGTATTTGCCCCTGTAGTTACTAAGTCCCCAAATCTATAACACTTAATTCATAATGGGTTTCAGCTGGACTAGATGCAACCAGGCCCGATTACTGCAAACTCTGTTCAATCAAATCAACGCTTCATAGAACTTTTTCAACAGCATGAAGTTACATTACATTACATTTATTACGTTACATTTAATGTAATGAAGGTGAAGAAGGTGATTGAACATTAGTTTGGGAAGGGTTACAAAGCTATTTCTAAGGCTCTGGGACTCTAAAGAACTACAGTGAGAGGCATTATCTCAAAATGGGGGGAAAAAACTCTGCACAGTAGTGAACCTTCCCAGAAGTGGCCGACCTTCCAAAATTCCTCCAAGAGCACAGCAACTACTCATCCAGGAATTCACAAACGAGCCAAGGACAACATCAAAAGCATTACAGGCCTCTCTTGCATCAATAAAGGTCACTGTTCATGACTCTACTATCTGAAAGACCCTAGGGAAATATGGCATCCATGGAAAAATGGCGAGGTGAAAACCATAGCTAACCCAGAAGAACATTAAGGCTTATCTGAATTTTGCCATTTTTGGGATAATGTTCTGTGGAGTTCAAGGTGGAACTCTTTGGAAGACAGGGGTCCCGTTACATAAGGTGTTAAACAAACACACAATTCCACAAAAAAGATATCATACTTATGGTCAAGCATGGTGGTGGAAGTGTGATGGTGTGGGGTTGCTTTGCTACTTCAGGGCCTCTGCAACTTGTAAGTATTGAGGGAAACATGAATTCTGTTCTGTACCAGAAAAATCCTAAAGGAGAATTTTTGGTCTTCCCCACATGAAAAAATACTGTAGTATATTTTAGTATTTACTGTGGTAAACTGTAGTAAATTATAGTGTACTGTATTACATTATAGTGTTTAATACACTTTGTTAATAATATCCTTCAGCATACTGTAGTAATAACTATAGTGAATTGATAAAATGTAGTAAATACTGTAGTATACTTTAGAATTTACTACAGTAAACTGTAGCAGATTGTGGTATACTATAATATATTATAGTATTTACTACACATGGTTAATGTAAATGTAAATGTGAAAATCTTTAAGTTTTATTTTATAGATATAGAAGAGAGGGTGTTAAAACAACTGCTGTGAATAACTGCTTCCACATTTGCCACTCTCACACAGTGAAATATTACAGTGTTTTCAGAACAGCATGTAGTTAAAACTTATTTATTGTTGTCATTAAAACTGGGCTCAACATTTAATATTATAATAAAACTGTGCAATAGAAAATGACCGAGTCAAATCATTTTCATTCTTGCATAGTCTACCCTTTAGAGACTTAGAAATAAACGATTGATAAGATTCTAGATTAGGTTTTTTAAATTACAAAACATAATTGTAAGCTCTAGTGACAAGATGGCAAAAATCTAAAATCCTTAAGCAGCTTCACACTGAAACTATTCTCTTCTTCTTCTACTTCTTCTTCTTCTTTTTCTTCTTCTTCTTGATATGTTTGGGTGTGATATTGCTGTTGTTATTTAGAGGATGCCTCTGCTCCTAGTTCTGAGAGATAATTTTTGTGCATTTTCTCATTTCATTTGTTTCTTTTAAAAGCAAGTTTCATGAGTTTTAACTCAGTAGAAGTGAGCTACTGCCATCTATAGGTGAAAAACATTTACACTTTGTTTCTCTTCTTGCAGATGTGTGTTTTGTACTGAGCTGAGTGCGTGGAACTTCTATCACTGATACCAACATCCACTTTACACAACTCAGATTCAACAACCTGCACAAAAGCTTAGGAATGGATTGACATATTATTAATGATGGATTAAGTATATACAGCAAGTTCCTGTAAGATTAGCCTAAAATGCCTATCCAAGGCACACCCAAAACTAAATGAAAGCTGATTTGAACCATTTAGAGTACATGCATGGTTTTTGACTCTTTTGAATGGGGACACTCTGAAGTTTTGTCTCCATAAGTCAGAATCACAGTAAGTATTGGTACTGAGTAATAGAGGTTTGAACACCCTGAAACAAAAGGGAGCTGAGAACTATTAGTTGGAAAACACAGTGAACACAGCATGAAGCCTTTTCTAGTCCAAATTCAAATTTGATAACAATACCAAATAAAATTAATATTTTACACATGTTTTTATAAGGGTATGTGCATGTGTTTTTCTACAAAAACCTTTTGGAGACTCCAATGGGCCCATGGAAACCATGTACACATAAGTAGGATAAAAAGGCTGCTACTCTTTATTTTTCTTATAATTATTATATCACATATCCAGCAATCTACAAAATGTATATTTATATGTATTTTCATATGTACATTCATAATTGAATCCTTTGTGCACAATGCTCCTGTGCCGTTCTTTATAGAGCGTTTTCCGCAGGGACTTTTAAGTTGAAGTGTTGAAACACACCCATGAAACAAGATATCATTCTTTTCAGCAGTTCACTGGCTACATAATCTATAAGTTATCACCACATCTGCCATTACGTAGCTCACGGTTTTCACATAGGAAAGGGGTAAGGAGCTTGCTGAAGCACAGACTCTCATTGGATTGTGAAGCCTGGAAACAGGATATAGAATAGAAGCTACTTTGGTTCAAATGAGGTGTCATTCGATAGGTCTGAGCCCAGGGGCCATTTTGAGCTCTGGCATTTAGGTGTGTTCACTCACGCACTGCGTAGAGAAGGAGAACCAGGAGGTCTTCTGAGATGATTTGGAACGACACAGCAGCAGTTCTTGTGGATTTATTGATGTAAAATATGTTTTGGACAAAATATTTTTTACATAATTGGATTGTTTGGACCTTTGGCAGTGTAACAAGACTGTTATTGTCGGGATGTTATTGTTCAGTAGACTGCTATCTGGCTTCAAATGTGAGTCATCTCCATTTGGTGTTGTTTATATTATGGTGGTCTTGATTGTAGATGCTGTTGTGATTGTATCTTTAAACACATCACAAGATTCGTAGCTTTCCAATGGTATATTGCATGAGTATATACGTACTACGTACAGCTGTGTAAATGGCAAAATTCTCCTAATAACGTTGCATGAAAGGATGTTAAAAATCCGCCGGTGGGCCACTGAAACGCCAAGAGGTGCTCAGCTGCTGTCCTCCTCCTCCTCCTCACACACACACACACACACACACACACACCTCCTTAAAGTAAGAGCCATTGCTTAAAATGAGTTATCAATGGCTACATGAACTTGAAGACTCAGTGTTACTAGTTTATTAGTTAAAGATCTTTCTCTTTGAAAACTGAATTCTATTTAAAATTAGCCTGAAATAAAACACTAATGTATCCCTGTGATCAAGTGATTAAACCCTAACATTTTCATTTTGTGAAAATGCAATGGACACTAAATAAGCATAAAAAAAACAAGTAAATAGTTGAACAATCATCCAAAATGAACATTGCTTAATAAAGTAGTAGGTGCTGTGGTCAGAAGGTGTTACATTTCTATAACAGCAGCTCTGACAGTAGTTCCAGCTGCAAGGTTTACAGAGAGACGCTCGCTCTAATGTGTTTTATTTTCTATACAATGTACACAGGGACTTATATAATGGATGCTCAACATGAATGGCTTTAAAAATGAAAATAAAGCAAAATCATGTAACATTGTTGATATGGTGAAGGTTTGTGTGAGGAGTAATGATGTAGGGATGTGAATAAATTATTTGTAATGAACAGATAATGTGATCTGAACAGATACTAATACAAATAGGAGGTTTGTTTTTAGAAATCTTGCAGGAAATCTGCTTGAGACTAGGGGTGTGTATTGGGACTGGCATGCCTATTAATTTTATTTGTTGAGCTCTGCTGCCTCCTTCAGTTGTCTCAAATATTGCACCTCAAACTATGAGAACAGACTGTGTGTTAAACACAACACACTGCTGGAAACAAACTGTATTATTCTTGAGTCCACTGACTAAACATATTACAATTGTTTATTAAATATTCTATACAATGAAAAGAATAATAATGGTTCAATGGTCTTTTTGCAGAATGTTTATTTGATTTAAAAATGTATAAATTGTATTATTCCTGACATTCTAGTTCACTGATTAAACATTTATTCCAGTTGTTTATTAAATATTCCATACAATGTAGAGATTAATAATGGATCAAAATCAACAGTCTTTGAAGAATGTATGTTTTATTTTAAAAATGTCTACTGTGTGTTTAAAAATGTCAAGCAATTACAACTTCATTCCAGTGGAAGAAAGTAAAAGTGTGAATGAGATGGTTTATTAGTCACACTGAGAGGATGTCTCTAACATGTCTCAAAGTTTTTGTAAGGAGAATCCACTATTCTGTGTCACTGTGCCACTTGCACAGTAATACACAGCTGTGTCTTCAGTTTGCAGATTCTGTCCTCCAATTGTTATTGTGTTAGTAGCAGTGTTCAGAGATGCTGAACTTATTTTTCAGTTTGTCACTGTAAGCTATACCCCCATTGTAACTGATATATCCAATCCACTCCAGAGCTTTTCCTGCAGGTTGTCGGATCCAAGCTGTATCATAGCTTGTAACTGAATATGAAACTTTGCAGTTGATGGAGAGACTCTGGCCTGGCTGGACTGTCATGGAAGCAGGCTGAGTCAGTTCCTCACCACGCACATCTGTGGAGGAAAACACATGGTGATATCTCACACAATATATGCTGCACATTTATTGTTATTGTAGTAAATGAATGAATTTGATAAAGCACTCACAGGAAGCAGCTGCCAGCAGGAGCAGTAGAGAACATGGTGTGTGTTGTTTGTACTGGGATCTTCTCTGTTCTCCAAAGTTTAACAGAGTCCATCACATCATATAAATAGAGTGATATCCAACCCTGACGTTTGTATTTGCATATCTTATGATGATGGGGGGAGTATTTAAAGATATTTAAATCATGATGAAGAGATTTATCTTATGGAGGATATGTGGATTTGTATTAGAACATATGCCTTTTTTTTATCAAATACTATAATTTTAAATAAAATATTGAAGTGTTTGAAATATAGCATGATCATTATTATCCATGCTTGTGGATATTGGGCTCGTAATCACTGAAAAATTATACCTCTCTTAAAAATCATGACAAAATGTTCTCACACTTTCTCACACATGATCACACAAATTCTAATTTGTTGAGGTGATTATTGTTAGGTAAAAATACTACAGTATAACAAGTTCTTGTAAGTGATGTGATTATAATAGTTTGTATAATGCACAGAAATGTTAGAGATGTAGCATTATTACGTTAGAAATATGGTTTAAAATCTACATTATAAACATTTCAAAATAACTTTAAACTCTTTGTTGTGATTTGTCTGATTATATTTTATGGTTAGACTTTGATAGTTAACTGTTGCACTTGTGGACTAATAGGACTTTGTATGAGGTGTTTTTGTACAGGGATGTTGTTGATCTGTTTCACTGTGGTTGACGAGCGTAGTAATACACAGCTGTGTCTTCAGTCTGCATGTTCTGTCCTTTTAATGTTACTGTGCTGCTGGACGTGTCTCTGGAAATCTGAAACCTGCTTTTCAGTTTCTCACTGTAGCCAGTGCCACCACTACTACATATCCATCCGACCCACTCCAGAGCTTTTCCTGCAGGTTGTCGTATCCAGTTTGTACAGTAGCTGCTATCAGTTAATGAATATCCAGACACTTTACAGGTCAGAGTCATTGACTGTCCAGGGGTTAATACTGTGGATCCGGGCTGGATCAGCTCAACACAGTGAACACCTGTTAAAGAAAAGATCATTTAAATGCCGTAAAAGAAAAATGTGCCCAAAAGCCGTATTATATGTCAAATGTAAAAACACTTACGGTGTACGGCTGCCAGCAGCAGCAGCAGTAGGGATGTAGAGATCATGGTGTGTGTTGAAGCAGAATAAGTAAAAGATCTTGGTTTTCATTGCTTAAATATATAACAGGGGAGGACATTTGCATAGGGACACTCCTTATATTAGGGTCAAAACATGAAGGATCCCTCTACATGTGAAACTTCCCCATCTCTTGAACATCTCTAATCTGTGAGTGTATATATATATATATATATATATATATATATATATATATATATATATATATATATATATATATTGTTCATGTTTCAACAAATGAGAAGTTTAAGACATGTTTTCAGGTGAATTTATATAAAGAGAAGTCACTACTATATAACCGCATTAAGTACAGAGTAAAATACTTGGGGTGTGTTATAGGAAAATAATCATGGACCAGGAGATGTGATGTAGTGGAGTGTCAGGAATTGTAGAGGTGGTGGACACAAGTGCAGACAATTTATTGTGTAAAGTGCAAACAAAATTGAGAAAATAAGACCCATTAACATGAAATGTGGATATGATAGAGAGAGACACATCAACAAACAACTGTAACATAAACTTGAAAGTGAGATGCTGACAAATTAGAACTTAAATATTGGTGCTAACAAGGCATAAGGAGACACAGGTGAAAGTGATTAGTGAGGCATGAAGTGTGCTGGGGCTGATGAATAGTGTAGTTCTGCTCCCTTGGGCGCTACCATGACAAGTTACTGTTACCAACCTGCAGATACTTATAGGTAAAGAAGGGTAAGATGGATATCTGATATTTTATCTGGCCATTACATTTTTCCTTTATTTAGCTTTTTAAAATACTACAATCTAAGTAAGGAGAAGCACAAAAATCATACATCAAACAAATAGTAAAACTATCGATATATGACAAACTGAAAGGATCAGATGAAGTAATGAAGCTTAAATTCAAACACTCACGGGGGCGAGAGCCAGCAGCAGCAGTGGAGCTGAAGCAAACATGTTTGTGTTGAAGGAGGACTAATGAGAACCGTTTCCTCTCTAGATAAGCACAGTGCTAATATTACAAGAGGAGGTGGAGATTTGCATAATTATTACAGAGAAGCTGTGTTGAGTCCAGCTCTGTAGCTGTTAATCCCAGTCACATCCCACTCTAGAGAATTACATAAACACAAATATTTCTCATGTGTACAAATTTCTTGATAAATGCAAACTTTTTAAATTTTATTGTATAGACATAGAAGAGAGGCTATTAAAATACAGTAACTGCTGAGAATAACCGCTTCCATAATTGCCACTCTCACACAGTGAAATATTGCAGTGTTTTCAGAACAGCATGTAGCTAAACCTTTTTATTGGTGTCATTAAAGACAAAATTATTTTCATTCTGGTATAGTCTGCACTATAACTGAATAATTGCTGATTTCATCTTGAGGTTCTACAGTAGGTCAAGTTAGACATCCACCTTCTCAGTCACTACTGACTTTGTATTGTGGAGATCAGGTTTAGGGGGCATGTCACTCTGTGTAATCACCCAACACCAATGTCACTGATGGGTTGCATGAATCTACAGTCTGGGCTGAACCAGATGTAACCGGTAAATTCACAAATCCAAGAATCCATCTGAACAGCACACACCCTCATTTTCATCTGAATGAAATTTAAAACATCAGTTTGAAATAGCAGCTGAACATTTTATACACACAGGACGAAGTTCTGCAGATTTATTTAACTCTGTGAATTAGACAGAACGTGTGACTCTGGTGTGAATATTTGAGCTTCACTTAAAATAAATGAAGTTGTAAGTGAATGTGAAGTTTTTGTACAGCGCTGCAGATGTTTGTGTCAGTGTGTTCTCCGAGCACAGTAATACACAGCTGTGTCTTCAGTCTTCAGGCTGGTCATGTGCAGATACACCTGCTTCTTGCTGTTGTCTCTGGAGATGGTGAATCTTCCCTGAACAGACTGAGAGTAGTATTTATCACTACCACTCGGAGCAGAAATTAGTGAGATCCACTCAAGGCCTTTCCCTTGAGCCTGTCTAATCCAGGATATAGCTGCATCACTATCACTAATCCCAGAGTAGGTACAGGTGAGTTGATGAGATCCTCCAGGCTTAAGGACCACCGCCTCAGACTCGGTTAGTGTCTGACATCCGCAACCTGTCAAATACATTTAATCATTTCATAGTCTTACAGAATTACACAATTTATATTAGGGATACATGCACAAATAAGTTGTTACTCACGGGTTATGGTCATTAACGTCAAAATAAAACAGTTAATGATTTGTGGTTGCATGGCTGTTCCCGAAAAAAGTCTAAACTAAGTGGAAATAATGCAGCTGGAGTCTGTGCTTATAAAGGGAAAGTCTCATTTGCATGTTCAGCCCCTAGAGGAGTTACTATAAAAAATATTCTGATATTCAAATAAAACATCAATTACAGCAATATAAGTTGCTCAATATAACTTCCTCTGTAGAGGCTAAGTGTGGAAATGTGGATGTGTAAAGCTTTCATGTTTTATATTATACTTGGCTTTGTTTCATAACTTTTGTTAAACCAAAACAAACTAAATACTTATTTGAAACAAATACATCTGTCAAATTAGATATTTTTCTGTATTTTGTTGCAGAGTTTGCAGAGCCGTTGTGATGATTTGGTTATTCAGGATAACTACAGAACAGCTTTGATTTACCAACTGAAATAAAACAGTTTAATTTGGATAATTGTTCGGCTGTGGGTAGCATTGATGGCTCACAACTCCAGGGTCCCAAATTTGATCCTGAGCTCAGGTTATTGTCTGCGTGGAGTTTCACATGTTCTCTCTGTTTGTCTGTGTGTGTGTCTTCCAGGTTCTCCGGTTTACTCCCACCTCCCAAAAATATGCTGGTAGGTGAATTGGCTAATGTAAATTGCTCCTGGGTGTTAATGAGTGTGAATATGGCATCACATCCAGGGTGTTTTAAAAACGCAGAACTGCATTGAATAAACATACTTTCCAAGTAACAAAAGAGACAACTTCTGTGCTCTGTCATATCTGCAAATGGGGAGATTTAGATGCAATTTATCAGTGTAATTTAGAGAACTGGAATATGAAACTCATTAAAGCTGTTAAAGCCAAATGCACAGTATACAGATACAGACATTATGTGTGATCAGAAATGATATCACCTGGCCTTTAGAGAGTCTGAATGCAGCAGTAACATCACCTCCTTCAAGAAAACATTACAGAGTATAATACACATTCATTTGTCTCTGGTTTGTAATATAAAGAATTGTAATTGAGCAGTTTATTAACCACAGTAAGAGGGGATCATATTCATCATTTACATAAATGACAACAGTAATTTGTTCTATAAAATGCTGTGTGAAAAATGTGTGTGTGGTTTTAGTACAGCTGTTTCCTCAGCTCCAGTCACTGTGGCTTCTCGGGCACAGTAATAAACCGCGGTGTCCTCTGTCCTCAGACTCTTGGCCTCTAAGTACTGTGTGCTTGCTGAGACGTCTTCTGTAAAGATGAGCTGGTTTTTCACAGACTCTGCATATTCTGCATTATTATTACCAGTACTCATTCAGCCAGTCCATTCCAGAGCTTTCCCTGGTTTCTCTCGGATCCAGTGTATGTCTTTACTTGTCATTGAATATCCATTAATTTTACACGAGATCTTCACAGTTTCTCCAGGTCTCTTTACCATAGCAGGAGACTGGTCCAGTCTGATCTCAGCACTGCAAAAACCTGCCAGATAAAACAATCAAAAAATAATCATTAATGCATTAAATCATATGCTCACTAGTAAACATATAAAGAAATCTCAAGTACCTTGTGTTAACATGAGTATAAAAATGCACTGCTGAATAACGCTTAGCCCCATAATCAAGCTCTGTGATGTTTAGAAGTTCTGTAATTCAGTTTGATGATATGAACTTTAGCTGAGCAACAAGATGATTTTATGCAGAGCAAATAATAACAGGATGGATTTGCATAGACTTCCTTTTAACCAATACAGTCAGGTCTATAATATGAACCTCCAGAGTGTCACGAATCGTGACGGAGCAGAGATAGGACGGATGCAAGTGCTGGATTAACAGTTGTTTATTAGAAAGAGAGACAGGCAGACAAATCCAAAACGTGATCCAAAACGTAATCCACAAACATGCAAGAGGTCAGGCGATTGGCAAACAGGCATACACGGGGCAAGGCAGGAATCTAGGTCGATAAACAAAACAAGAAACAAACTATGACGAGGGGCCGGAAGCGGATAATCCAGCGCGAACTAACTCTAAACATGGACCGTGACTATGATACGAGCTAAACTAACTCTAAAGTATTAATCTTCCGCGTTGTGTGCTGGGAGGCACGCGGAATATATGCGGACATGATCAGCGTCTAAACCGCTAGCAGCTGAGAGCAATTCAGACCCATGTGAAATCCCAGCCAATGACAGAACAGGGAGGAGACATGACAGAAACATAAGCAAAACACACGTGTCCAGATGTCATTACAGTCAACAACGGAAAAGCAGGTGCTCGCGCATTCACGCTTAGAGCACGCTGCTTCAAGGGGGAATCGTGACAGAACCCCCCCCAAAGGCACTCCTCCCGGAGTGCCATGAGTCATCCCACTTCATTGGCGGCCCCGGCCCCCCTGGGCTGAATGCCCCAAGCAGAGCCAGGAAACTGCACGGTGTTCTTGGCGGTGTAGGAAAGCGGAGCGACGTCCTCGGCTGAACAGGGAGGCTGAGCGACGTCCTCGGCTGAACAGGGAGGCTGAGCGACGTCCTCGGCTGAACAGGGAGGCTGAGCGACGTCCTCGGCTGAACAGGGAGGCTGAGCGACGTCCTCGGCTGAACAGGGAGGCTGAGCGACGTCCTCGGCGGAGCATGAGGGCAGAGCGACGTCCTCGGCGGAGCATGAGGGCAGAGCGACGTCCTCGGCGGAGCATGAGGGCAGAGCGACGTCCTCGGCGGAGCAGGGAAACAGAGCACTGTACTCAGCAGAGCATGAAGGCAGAGCGACGTCCTCGTCGGAGCATGAAAGCGGAGCGACGTCCGCAGCTGGGCAGGCAGGCTGAGCGACGACCTCGGCGGAGCATGAAGGCAGAGCGACGTCCCCTGTAAGGCCAGGGAGAGGAGCGTGGGTCTCCGTGCGGCCAGGGAGAGGAGCGTGGGTCTCCTCAAAGCAGAAGGGGGGAACGATGTTTGCCATGGAGCAGGAGGGCTGAGCGACGACCTCAGCTGAACAGGGAGGCTGAGGCTCTGAGGTCACCAGGTGAACCTTGGGCATGGGCGGAGCTTGGCTGTGCATGTCAGCAGACTGTGGCATGAGCAGAACTTGACTGTGCGTGTCAGCAGACTGTGGCATGAGCAGAACTTGGCGGTGCGTGTCAGCAGACTGTGGCATGAGCAGAACTTGGCGGTGCGTGTCAGCAGACTGTGGCGTGAGCAGAACTTGGCGGTGCGTGTCAGCAGACTGGGGCGTGAGCAGAACTTGGCGGTGCGTGTCAGCAGACTGGGGCGTGAGCAGAACTTGGCGGTGCGTGTCAGCAGACTGGGGCGTGAGCAGAGCTTGGCTGGGCTTGGACGTCAGAGCCTGGAGGCTGGACTTGGACGTCAGAGCCTGGAGGCTGGACTTGGACTTGGATTTCAGGGACTTGAGACTTGGCTTGGACGTCAGAGCCTGGAGGCTGGACTTGGACTTCAGAGCCTGGAGGCTTGACTTGGACTTGGACCTTAGGGACTGGAGACTTGACTTCAACCTCAGGAACTGGAGACTTGATTGGACCTCGGGGACTGGAGGCTTGACTTGGACCTCGGGAACTGGAGGCTTGACTGGGACCTCGGGGACTGGAGGCTTGACTGGGACCTCGGGGACTGGAGGCTTGACTGGGATTTCAGAGTTGAGCTCTGCATGAATTTGCCTGTAGTAGTGGGTAAACGGCAGGGCAGGTTCGCCTGCCAGACTTACCCCCCTGAGAAGTTGTTCTAGCTCCTCCTTCTCCTCCGGACTCCCGAATCGTTCTACACTGTCCAAGTTCCTACACTGCTTATCCAGTCTGAGCTGCACCCATTGACGGGCCGGTCCAAAGAACCGGGACCACATGAATCGGAGCCATTGCTTCTCCTCTGGCTTAGGGTCTAACAGGCTGGCGCAATAGAATTGACAGTCTACCAGAAAATATTCAGGGGCACCGAAAAATCCGTCAAATGGATCAGGAAGCTCCATAAATGTCCATTGTGGGAAGTGGACGGAGTTCATAGCGGGGACGGTTGGCGTCGACTTCCGGGTTCTGCATCTCCTCCGTTCTCCTGCTGCATCCATGTTTAGGTGGAAGATTCTGTCACGAATCGTGACGGAGCAGAGATAGGACGGATGAAAGTGCTGGATTAACAGTTGTTTATTAGAAAGAGAGACAGGCAGACAAATCCAAAACGTGATCCAAAACGTAATCCACAAACATGCAAGAGGTCAGGCGATTGGCAAACAGGCATACACGGGGCAAGGCAGGAATCTAGGTCGATAAACAAAACAAGAAACAAACTATGACGAGGGGCCGGAAGCGGATAATCCAGCGCGAACTAACTCTAAACATGGACCATGACTACGATACGAGCTAAACTAACTCTAAAGTATTACTCTTCTGCGTTGTGTGCTGGGAGGCGCGCGGTATATATGCGGACATGATCAGCGTCTAAACCGCTAGCAGCTGAGAGCAGTTCAGACCCATGTGAAATCCCAGCCAATGACAGAACAGGGAGGAGACATGACAGAAACATAAACAAAACACACGTGTCCAGATGTCATTACAGTCAACAACGGAAAAGCAGGTGCTCGCGCAATCGCGCTTAGAGCACGCTGCTTCAAGAGGGAATCGTGACACACAGGCTGATTTTGCATGTGCCAAGGATGAGAGCGATGTTACATTTTACTGTTTGCCAATTCAGCTTAGTAGTTGTATCATGTTACAAAGTTGAATTCGGAAACAAGCAGAGATCTTCAAACAGTTTAATAAACAAACAACCAAACAAAGACACTAAGACAACTAGGCAAAATACTGTGGCTAAGGCTAAACATAAACTGTGAAACAAAACATGGTACAGGGATTGGCACTCTGTCCAGGGTGTACCCCGCCTTGTGCCCGATGCTCCCTGGGATAGGCTCCAGGTTCCCTGTGACTCTGAAAAGGATAAGCGGTATAGATGGACGGATGGATGGATGGATGGATGGTACAGGGATAAAGGTCAAGATAGACAGGAAGCAGTACAAACAGTGGCTATATATATATGAGTGCTTGTTAAACAGAAAGGTGCAGGTGGTCATGTGACAATGATGTAGTATGGTGCAGTGGCTGCGATGTCACATTTTACAGTTTGCCAGTGCAGCTTAGTGGTTGTTTTTAATAATTGGATTACCTGCAAGTAACCTTCAAAGTTCTTATGATTTATTCATTTCCTTCACTTTAGAGATGGTTGTTAATTATTAATGAACATATTTTAAATAATGAATAAATAACCTCAGAATGTTTTACTTCAATTAGCAACTGAACAATTTCATTCAACATGAATACTTAATGCAAATCTTGAAATTTGCATATATTTTTTAGGCAATGTTTATACACTGAACGTTATCATTTAAATGTAAGCTATCTGAATTGATGTGTGTGTTATTATTGTTGTTATTTAGTAGATGCCTCTGCTCCTAGTTCTGAGAGATAATACTTTGTGTCATTTCTAGTTTCATAAAATGTTTCCTTAAAAAGCAAGTTTTGTGAGTTTTACCTCAGTAGAAGTGAGTTACTGCCCTCTATAGGTGCAAAAACATTTACACTTTGTTTCTCTTCTTGCAGATGTGTGTTTTGTACTGAGCTGAGTGTGTGGAGCTTCTATCACTGATACCAACATCCACTTTATACAGCTCAGATTCAACAACCTGCACAAAAGCTTAGGAATGGATTGACATATTATTAATGATGGATTAACTGTATATGGTATATAACTGAAGTGATTTAAACTACTCAGCTGTTCTCCTCCTCCTCACCACACACACACACACACACACACACACACACATCTCCCTAATGTAACAGACATAAGTGAAGGGTCTGCATCAATAAAGTAGTAGGTGCTGTGGTCAGAAAGTGTTAATTACATTTCTATAACAGCGGCTCTGACAGTAGTTCCAGCTGCAAGGTTTACAGAGAGACACCCGTTCTAATTTGTTATAGTTTCTATGCAATTTACACAGGAACGTATATAATGGACTCGCAACATAAATGGCTTTAAAAATAAAAATAAAGAAAATGTGCAGCATTGTTGATATGGTGACGTTTTGTGTGAGGAGTAGGGATGTAGGGATATGAATACATTATTTGTAATGAACTGATAATGTGTTCTGAACAGATACTAATACAAATAAGGGGATGTTTTTGTTTGTTTGTTTGTTTGTTTGTTTGTTTGTTTTAGAAATCCTGCAGGAAATATGGTTGAGACTAGAGGTGTTTATTGGGACTGGGATGCCTATTAGTTTATTTGTTGAAGAACTGCCAGAGCCACAATTCACACACTATGCTAACAAAACTGGAACTGCCACCTACTGTGTTTCGAAATTATTGGACCTCAACCTGTGAGAACAGATTGTGTGTTAAACACAACAAACTGTGGGAGACATGCTGTTTTATTCCAAAATCCACAAATTAAACATTTATTTGACCTGGTCATTAAATATTCTGTAAAATGAAAAAAAAAAAAAATAAACACTCAAAATGACCACAAAAAGAATTTAACTTTTTATGCAATTATTTGATGGAAATTACTTTTTTCTTCAAACATTTCTCCTCCGGACTCCCGAATCGTTCTACACTGTCCAAGTTCCTACACTGCTTATCCAGTCTGAGCTGCACCCATTGACGGGCCGGTCCAAAGAACCGGGACCACATGAATCGGAGCCATTGCTTCTCCTCTGGCTTAGGGTCTAACAGGCTGGCGCAATAGAATTGACAGTCTACCAGAAAATATTCAGGGGCACCGAAAAATCCGTCAAATGGATCAGGAAGCTCCATAAATGTCCATTGTGGGAAGTGGACAGAGTTGCTGCCACCTACTGTGTTTCGAAATTATTGGACCTCAACCTGTGAGAACAGATTGTGTGTTAAACACAACAAACTGTGGGAGACATGCTGTTTTATTCCAAAATCCACAAACTAAACATTTATTTGACCTGGTCATTAAATATTCTGTAAAATGAAAAAAAAAAAAATAAACACTCAAAATGACCACAAAAAGAATTTAACTTTTTATGCAATTATTTGATGGAAATTACTTTTTTCTTCAAACATTTCAATTTATAAAACTGTGTAGACACATTCTTAAAGGGACAAATAAATGTATTAAATTTAATCAAATAAATTAGCAAAAAGATTTCTTATGAGTTATGTTTTCATCAAGAAATGAAATGTAATGCAATTGAATGTTTTATCATTTAATGTCTTTGTGTATAATTAATGTTGCTTTCATGTTTGTCTTCAGCTTTAAGCACCAGCCAGAGATAATAAAAGAAAAGGCTGAGGATATTACAGAGGAATTTTGACTGTTAATGGAGTAAGACAAAAGGAGACATAAAACTGAGCACTAAAATGAATGGATGTTGTTTATAATAAATGTCTCTGGGGTTCAGTTTCCTGCTGAGGGAATATTTACAGCTCATGAGGACGTGCTTGTGTAAGTTTTTGTACAGCTCTGGAGTCTGTTGTGTCAGTGTGAGTCTCGTGCACAGTAATAAACAGCCGTGTCTTCAGCTTTCAGACTCTTCACTTCAAGGTACAGCATGTTTTTATTGGTGTCTTTAGTGATGGAGAACTGGCCCTGCAGAGACTGAGCGAATGTTGTGCCAGTGCCAGTGTCAATGTGCCCGATCCACTCCAATCCTTTTCCTGGTTTCTGACGGATCCAGCTCATCCAGTAGCTGCCCATTGAGAATCCGGAGACAGTACAGGACAGAGTGACTGACTCTCCAGGTCTCTTCACCACAGAAGCAGAGGAGGTCAGGGACTGTCCATAAGAATCTGGAAGAGAAGAGTATAACTAGGTAATGTTATGTTATACTGCTTATCGGGACAGAATGGTTAATTTTCCAAGTAATTATCACATGAAAAATCTGAAACTTACATGAAATGAGCACAAATAAAATACAATGTCCTAAAATCATCCTTCTCTGAGTTCTGCTTCACCCAGATTTAAAGTGTACGGGAGTGTTATCTATCACAGAGCTCCCTGGAAACTAGAACAGCCAAGAACATGCTGTTTATACCTGACTCTATTTGAATAGGGAGTGTCCATGACCACTATGGATGTATTAAATCCACAATCACAGGCTGCTCAGTGTATAGATCAGTGGATGATTATAAAGTTCTGTGTAGAACCCTACAACAGAATGTTCCCAATAGAACATTCTATTCAACATTTTTTTTTTGGAAGAACCTTTGTTTGGATTAACAATTGATTCATTTTTATAATATTTGTTTCACCTGAAGTGTGTGTGTTTTATTTTTTTTTTTTTACATGTGATTTATTTCAAATGACTCTTTTTTCCCACCTTGGATCATGTTCATTTTTCACAGGTGATCATATTATTCACATGATCTCACATGTGTTTACTTGAATTCTCATGTATAATTTCGGGGCATAACATGCTGTTAACTCTCACAAATTTTTCAAATGTGATCACATATTACTCGTGTAAAGGTGCATAACTGTGTCAATCTTTTAGAAACTTGTAGTTCTTATGATTCTGGTTATGTAGTGTACACTAAATGTTTTACGTGAACAATGTGTACTCTCAGCCATAAGAGTACTTTTCCTTCTGACGGGGGTGATGTATTACATTGCACGTGTTAACTCGTAATTTTGCTACACAAGACAAAAAAGATCATATCTATGTCGCAAGTGTCTGATACACTGCAGTGGTCTGAATGCGTCCGCAACAACCGCCCACTTTTTTAGAGGCTAGATCCTGGAAGATAATGGACAAAGAGGGGGAAGAAGCAAGCGTGTCAACAGAGACAGGACAGCAACACATGTGATTGCACACACACACACACACACACACACACACACACACACACACAAACACACAAACACACACACACTAACACAATCATACTAACACACACAAACACTCTCTCTCTACACTTATGTTTCACAGTTTGTTCTTTGGTTCTCTATTGATTGTTTAAATGCAGATGCTGACAAGTTTGTGTTGTTAACATGTTGAGAAAATAAAGACAGTCAACTGTTGATTATATTTTTTGGAAAAATGTTGGGCTTTTTTTTTTGGTATGTTAGATTTTGTGTTGAAAATGACAGGTTCTGTGTTATTGTACCCCTCACAGGACTGGGACATGCTGCTTCATCTTGAACGCAGGTTTTATATAATATAAACAGAACAGATTTTCAAGGAGAGGTGTGACTCACAGTTCTCCATGTAGTCTGAGATTCAGGATTTTCCCTTCATTGTAATCAGATCCGAAGTAACCAGTAACGTGTTACTTGAGTAGTCTTCTCATTGGATACTTTATTACTCTTAGTCAAGTAATTATTAACATTATTTATTTTACTGTTACTTAAGTAGCCTAATTATTATTATAAGTAGTTTTACTTGTATTTGGGTAAACATTTTGTCTACTTTGTCTTTAATTTATTTATTCATTTTCATATGATTCATTTACATGTGATTCATTTACATGTGATTCATTTACATATTATTCATTTACATTACATTTACATTTACATTTATTCACTTAGCAGACGCTTTTATCCAAAGAGACTTACAAATGAGAAAGATACAAGCAAAGTGATATCTATCTATCTATATATATATATATATATATATATATATATATATATATATATATATATATACATGTGATTCATTTTCATGAGATTCATATTCATGAGATTCATATTCAAGTGATACATTTTCATGTGATTCATATTCAAGTGATAAATTTTCATGTGATTCATTTACATGTGATTCATTTTCATGAGCTTCATTTTCATGTGATTCATATTCAAGTGATACATTTTCATGTGATTCATTTACGTATGATTCATTTACATGTGATTCATTTACTAATTTGCTTCTCTTTAAATCCAGTTTTAGACTGTAATATTACAAAGGTCTTTCCAGATTATTACTTGCTACACTGTATGAGATAACCCCAGTAAAATTGCCTGAATTCTATAATATAATTTGTTCACCATGTTAGGTTTAAATCGTCTAAAAACAGGTTCGCAATTAAATAACATTACTCTGTTCCAATTCACATCCTTCAAAGCACTGGCATGTTCTGCTTACTTTCACAATCCTCCAAGCACCCACAGACCCAAAGTCTCCATTTTGTCTACTTTACCCACCTCTGAATATCAAAAACTCATTTTATAGAGACTTTAAAATGTTCTAGCTGTAAATAAAAATGTCTCATCTGAAGCTAAAGTACAAAGTAATTTGAAAAATGTATTAAAATTGGTGTATATTTTTTTAAATCAATCTTTGATTAAAATTTTTCCAGAACTTTGATAGCTCTTGGTCATGAGGATGCTAATTGTTTAGGTATACAACCTAACAAACTCTGGGTGAACTTTATTCAACTATTTATGTGACTAGTCAGCAACTGGTTTAATTAGAAAAAAAAATTCTGAAGGACTATTCAGCGCTCTCTCTCTCTCTCTCTCTCTCTCTCTCTCTCTCTCTCTCTCTCTCTCTCTCTCCTCTCCTCTCTCTCGCTCGCTCTCTCTCTCTCTCTCGCTCGCTCTCTCTCTATCTCTCTCTCCCTCTCGCTCTCTCTCTCTCGCTCGCTCGCTCTCTCTCTATCTCTCTCTCCCTCTCGCTCTCTCTCTCTTCACATATGACTTTTTATAATTACTTTATTTTCTGTACATTCATGACTGAAATGTATCCATATATCTAGGCACTGAGGTGTGATGTGGACATTACTCAGTCAGTTAAATGTAGCTAGTTATTATTTAAATATAGAACTAAATTGTTATGAATATGATGTTTTTGTGCAGCGCTGCAGCTTGTCATGTCAGTGTGGATCACGAGCACAGTAATACACAGCTGTGTCTTCAGTCTGCATGTTCTGTCCCCGTAAGGTCAGAGTGTTACTGGAAATGTCTCGAGAGACAACAAACTTGTCTTTGAGTGAATCTTTCTCATAGATATCCCCATCATAATCAATGGTGTTGATCCATTCCAGAGATTTTCCTGCAGGCTGTCGAATCCAAGCTGTTTCAACGTGGCTGCTGCCATCAGTGATAGAAGCTCCAGACACTCTACAGGTGATGGTTAAAGTCTCTCCTGGCTTTATAACCACTGAGTCTGGCTGGATGAGCTCAGTAGCACAGAACACATCTGTGAAAAGAGAAAAAGAAAAGGTTCACACGTGGAACTGAAAGGATCAGATGAAGTAATAAAGCATAATTCAAACACTCACAGGGGGCGAGAGCCAGCAGCAGCAGTGGAGCTGAAGCAAACATGTTTGTGTTGAAGGAGGATTAATGAGAACCACTTCTTCTCTAGATAAGCACGGTGCTAATATTACAAAAGGAGGAGGAGATTTGCATAAATATTACGGAGAAGCTGTGTTGAGTGCAGCACTGCAGCTGTTAATCCCAGTCACATCCCATTTTGACTCTATGTATTTAATATCAATTTAATGTGGTAAATAGTGTAATTATTTGTTATAATTACTACTAATAAGAATGTTTTGTGTTAATTTGAGTATTTTATATTTGAATAAATAAACAAATAAATACAGTGCTGTGAAAAAGTATGTGCCCCATTCTGATTTCTTATGTTTTTGAGTATATCTTGGACTAAATTGGTTCTGAAATGAGAACAAAATCTAAGACAAAAAAGGCAACCTGAGTAAACACAAAATACAGTTTTTAAATGATAATGTTATTTATTGAAGCAAAAAAAGTTATCCAATACCAACTGTGCCTGTGTGAAAATGTATTTGCCCCTGTAGTTACTAAGTCCCCAAATCTATAACACTTAATTTATAATGGGTTTCAGCTGGACTAGACACAACCAGGCCTGATTACTGCAAACTCAGTTCAATCAAATCAACACTTCATAGAACTTTTTCAACAGCATGAAGTTGGTTAAAAGGTCTTACCCATTAACACATTATGACAAAATTGAAAAAATTCCAGAAATGTTGATGAAGAAGGTGATTGAACATTAGTTTGGGAAGGGTTACAAAGCTATTTCAAAGGCTCTGGGACTCTAAAGAACCACAGTGAGAGGCATTATCTCAAAATGGCGGGAAAAAACTCTGCACAGTAGTGAACCTTCCCAGTAGTGGCCAACCTTCCACAATTCCTCCAAGAGCACAGCAACTACTCATCCAGAAAGTCACAAATGAGCCGATGACAACATCAAAAGCATTACAGGCCTCTTTTGCATCAATAAAGGTCACTGTTCATGACTCTACTATCAGAAACACCCTAGGGAAATATGGCATCCATGGAAAAATGGCGAGGTGAAAACCACAGAAGAACATTGAGGCTCATCTGACTTTTGCCATTTTTGGTATAATGTTCTGTGGAGTTCAAGGATGAAATGTTTGGAAGAAAGGGTTCCCGTTACATATGGTGTAAAACAAACACACAATTCCACAAAAAAGATATCATACTTATGGTCAAGCATGGTGGTGGAAGTGTGATGGTGTGGGGTTGCTTTGCTACTTCAGGGAATGTGCAACTTGTAATTATTGAGGGAAACATGAATTTTGTTCTGTACCAGAGAAATCCTAAAGGAGAATATTCGGTCTTCCCCACATGAAAAAATACTGTAGTATATTTTAGTATTTACTGTGGTAAACTGTAGTAAATTATAGTGTACTGTATTACATTATAGTGTTTAATACACTTTGTTAATAATATCCTTCAGCATACTGTAGTAATAACTATAGTGAATTGATAAAATGTAGTAAATACTGTAGTATACTTTAGAATTTACTACAGTAAACTGTATTAGATTGGGTATACTGTAATATATTATAGTATTTACTAAACATTGTTAATGTAAATGTAATGTGAAAATCTTTAAGTTTTATTTTATAGATATAGAAGAGAGGGTGTTAAAACAAATGCTGTGAATAACTGCTTCCATATTTGCCACTCTCACACTGTGAAATATTACAGTGTTTTCAGAACAGCATGTAGTTAAAACTTATTTATTGGTGTCATTAAAACTTGGCTCAACATTTAATAATATAATCAAACTGTGCAATGGAAAATGACCGAGTCAAATCCTTTTCATTCTTGTATAGTCTACCCTTTAGAGACTTAGAAATAAACGATGGATAAGATTCTAGATTAGGTTTTTTAAATTATGAAACATAATTGTAAACTCTAGTGACAAGATGGCAAAAATCTAAAATCCTTAAGCAGCTTCACACTGAAACTATTCCCTTCTTCTTCTTTTTCTTCTTCTTCTTGATATGTTTGGGTGTGATATTGCTGTTGTTATTTAGAGGATGCCTCTGCTCCTAGTTCTGAGAGATAATTTTTGTGCATTTTCTCATTTCATTTGTTTCTTTTAAAAGCAAGTTTCATGAGTTTTAACTCAGTAGAAGTGCGCTACTGCCCTCTGTAGGTGAAAAACATTTACACTTTGTTTCTCTTCTTGCAGATGTGTGTTTTGTACTGAGCTGAGTGTGTGGAGCTTCTATCACTGATACCAACATCCACTTTACACAGCTCAGATTCAACAACCTGCACAAAAGCAGGTTTTATTATTATTATTAATTTAACATTAATTTAATATTAATTTAATATTAATTTATTAATATTATTAATGATGGATTAACTGTATACAGCATGAAGTTCCTGTAAGATTAGCCTAAAATGCCTATCCAAGGCATACCCAAAACTAAATGAAAGCTGACTTGAACCATTTGGAGTACATGCATGGTTTTTGTCTCTTTTGAATGGGGACACTCTGAAGTTTTGTCTCCATGAGTCAGAATCACAGTAAGTACTGGTACTGAGTAATAGAGGTTTGAACACACTGAAACAAAAGGGAGCTGAGAACTATTAGTTGGAAAACACAGTGAAGACAGCATGAAGCCTTTCCTAGTCCAAGTTCAAACTGGATAACAATACCAAATAAAATTAATATTTTACATGTGGTTTATAAGGGTATGTCCATTTGTTTTTCTACCAAAACCTTTTGGAGCCTCCAAAGGGCCCATGGAAACCATGTACACATAAGTAGGATTAAAAGGCTGCTACTCTTTATTTTTCTTATAATTATCATATCACATATCCAGCAATATACAAAATGTATATTTATATGTATTTTCATATGTACAGTCATAATTGAATCCTTTGTGAACTTTTATGTGCTCATGTGCCATTGTTTACAGAGCTTGTTCCGCAGGGACTTTTAAGCTGAAGTGTTGAAACACACCCGTGAAGCAAGATATCATTCTTTTCAGCAGTTCACTGGCTACATAATCTATAAGTTATCGCCACATCTTCCATTACGCAGCTCACGGTTTTCACATAGGAAAGGGGTAAGGAGCTTGCTGAAGCACAGACTCTCATTGGATTGTGAAGCCTGGAGACAGGATATAGAAGCTCCCTTGGTTCAAATGAGGTGTCATTTGATAGGTCTGACCCCAGAGGCCATTTTGAGCTCTGGCATTTAGGTGTGTTCACTCACACACTGCGTAGAGAAGGAGAAACAGGAGGTCTTCTGAGATGATTTGGAACGACGCAGCAGCCATTCTTGTTGATTTATTGATGTAAAATATGTTTTGGACTAAATATTTTTTACATAATTGGATTGTTTGGACCACTGGCAGTGTAACAAGACTGTTATTGTCAGGATGTTATTGTTCAGTAGACTGCTATCTGGCTTCAAAGGTGAGTCAACTCCATTTGGTGTTGTTTATATTATGGTGGTCTTGATTGTAGATGCTGTTGTGATTGAATCTTTAAATGGTATGCACCAATCACATCACAAGATTCGTAGCTTTCCAATGGTATATTGCATGAGTATATATGTACTACGTACAGCTGTGTAAATGGCAAAATTCTCCGAATAACATTGCATGAAAGGATGTTAAAAATCCGCCGGTGGGCCACTGAAACTCCAAGAGGTGCTCAGCTGCTGTCCTCCTCCTCCTCCTCCTCAGACACACACACACACACACACACACACACACCCCTCCCTACTGTAAGAGACATTGCATAAAATGAGTTATCAATGGTTACATGAACTTGAAGACTCAGGGTTACTAGTTTATTAGTTAAAGATCTTTCTCTTTGAAAACTGAATTCTTTTAAAAATTAGCCTGAAATAAAACACTAATGTATCCCTGTGCTCAAGTGATTAAACCCTAACATTTTCATTTTGTGAAAATGCAATGGACACTAAATAAGCATAAAAAAAAACAAGTAAATATTTGAACAATCATCCAAAATGAACATTTCTTAATAAAGTAGTAGGTGCTGTGGTCAGAAGGTGTTACATTTCTATAACAGCGGCTCTGACAGTAGTTCCAACTGCAAGGTTTACAGAGAGACGCTCGCTCTAATGTGTTTTATTTTCTATACAATTTACACAGGGACTTATATAATGGATGCTCAACATGAATGGCTTTAAAAATGAAAATAAAGCAAAATCATGTAACATTGTTGATATGGTGAAGGTTTGTGTGAGGAGTAGGGATGTAGGGATGTGAATAAATTATTTGTAATGAACAGATAATGTGATCTGAACAGATACTAATACAAATAGGAGGTTTGTTTTTAGAAATCTTGCAGGAAATCTGCTTGAGACTAGCGGTGTGTATTGGGACTGGCATGCCTATTAATTTGATTTGTTGAGCTCTGCTGCGTCCTTCAGTTGTTTCAAATATTGCACCTCAAACTATGAGAACAGACTGTGTGTTAAACACAACACACTGCTGGGAACAAACTGTATTATTCTTGAGCCGACTGACTAAACATATTACAATTGTTTATTAAATATTCTATACAATGAAAAGAATAATAATGGTTCAATGGTCTTTGGAGAATGTTTATTTGATTTAAAAATGACTGTGTTTAAAAATGACAAGCAATTACAACTTAATTCCAGTGGAAGAAAGTAAAAGTTTGAATGAGATGGTTTATTAGTCACACTGAGAGGATGTCTCTAACATGTCTCAAAGTTTTTGTAAGGGGAATCCACTATTCTATGTCACTGTGCCACTTGCGCAGTAATACACAGCTGTGTCTTCAGTTTGCAGATTCTGTCCTCGAATCGTTATTGTGTTAGTAGCAGTGTCTCTAGAGATGCTGAACTTATTTTTCAGTTTGTCATTGTAATATGTACTCCCACCACTACTGATGTAGCTAATCCACTCCAGAGCTTTTCCTGCAGGTTGTCGGATCCAAGCTGTATCATAGCTGGTAACTGAATATGAAACCTTGCAGTTGATGGAGAGACTCTGGCCTGGCTGGACTGTCATGGAAGCAGGCTGAGTCAGTTCAACACCATGCACATCTGTGGAGGAAAACACATGGTGATATCTCACACAATATATGCTGCACATTTATTGTTATTGTAGTAAATGAATGAATTTGATAAGCACTCACAGGAAGCAGCTGCCAGCATGAGCAGTAGAGATGTAGAGAACATGGTGTGTGTTGTTTGTACTGGGGTCTTCTCTGTTCTCCAAAGTTTAACAGAGTCCATCACATCTCATAAATAGAGTGATATCCAACCCTGACGCTTGTATTTGCATATCTGGTGATGATTGGAGGAGAACGTATTTAAAAAGTTTTTAAATCATGATGAGGAGATTCCTCTCATCGAGAACATGTGTTGTTTTTTTTGTTTGTTTGTTTGTTTGTTTGTTTTTAATTAAAATAGAAGTTTTGTTTACCAGCTAATGTTTTCAATAAAATAAAGACTCACACAGTTGAATGACATCATACCACTGCACTGAATCCTCAATTTTGATTTGTTGATTCATTTTAGGTTTTTTATTAATCAGCTCATTCAAATGCAGTATTGTTTCTGTTGTAACAACTTGTGCAGAAACTTGTTTGGCAATGCTCCATTTAAATCCACAATGGATTTTAAATATGTGGGTAATTGTTGACACTGTGACATTTTCTGTAAGGCTATATTTATTTAACATTTATGGAAGGAGTCTCCACCCGCCACCTGAAATCCCATAACACATTTTCATTACATTTAAAATCCACCCTCTCCAATCCTAGTCTATCAGAGTCCTAAAAACAAATTCATTATGTTTTGTTTATACAAATACCAGACAATATACTAGAAGAGACCACTGAAACCAAAATTAGCTTAGAAACCAGAGATGGGTAATTCAGATTCCTGGAGGGCCACTGCACTGTCCTGCAGAGTTTATCTCCATCACTAATCACACACACCTCTTGGACCTGAACAATCTAAAATCAGTACAAAAAGCTTTCACTGATGATGACTAAATCACATAGTTTGTGGCAGAATCCCAAAGTAGAAGAGATAAACAAGCATTCTTTCAGTAGTTAACAAGTTAACGTTGTCAATCAAATCTGTGCCAAATAAATTAGATGTGGAAAATGGGATGGCATTATTCAACTAAATACAAATTCATATACTACTCGTTAACACAGCCATAAGTGTAGCCTGGTAGTTACCTCTCATCAGCTACAATGTCGTATTATGTATTAAGTAAAGGGAGGAGCAACACAGCGACGGTGCAGGGCATATGATCAAAGAGGATGTGCAGAATATTTTTGCTTCAGATGCCATTACAATCAGCCTTCATGTTTTACATAATTCAAATCATGTAAATGATAACAATCAATGAACAGGAAAGCCTATTTTCAGATCATATCTACTGAAATCTACCTCATCAGAAAATGATTTATTAGGAACATTTTACTGGAGCTTGTTTTTAAAAGGTCTAGTGACGCCCCTTGTTATAATGTAAAATGTACAATGTATAATGTATCTTTTGAATGTTCCACAACAATAAATGTGATTATAAATGGATAAAATGTATGATGTGTCATTCTTTAATCAATACAACATTGTAATTGTGAGTACACTGCAGTGGTATAAGAGGAATAAAACACGTAAGGATGCTAAAGAAAAATAATTAACTTTATGTTGGTAAAATCTAAAACATAAAATCAAGTAGGTCAAAAACTTTTGACTGTGTGTAGAACATGCAGCAACATTAGAGATTATGGTTTTGATGGCATACTGTTTAAATCTATACTACAAACTACTCATAAAATGATTTAATTTAACCTATTAGGTGTCATTTGGGTAATTTATTTATTTATTTGTTTGTTTACCATTTAGACTTGGTTGGAAAAGTTCTAAAAGGACTTTGTATGAGGTGTTTTTGTACGGGGATGTTGTTGATCTGTCTCACTGTGGTTGACGAGCGCAGTAATACACAGCTGTGTCTTCAGTCTGCATGTTCTGCCCTGTTAATGTTACTGTGCTGCTGGACGTGTCTCTGGAAACCTGAAACCTGCTTTTCAGTTTCTCACTGTAGTAAGTGTTACCGCTACCACATATCTCTCCGACCCACTCCAGAGCTTTTCCTGCAGGTTGTCGTATCCAGTGTGTACAGTAGTTGCTATCAGTTAATGAATATCCAGACACTTTACAGGTCAGAGTCATTGACTGACCAGTGGTTAATACTGTGGATCCGGGCTGGATCAGCTCAACACAGTGAACACCTGTTAAAGAAAAATTATTTTAATGTTGTAAAAACAAAAAAAGCTATATATAACCAAAACTGTACTAAATGTAAAATGTAAAAACACTTACAGTGTACGGCTGCCAGCAGCAGCAGTAGGGATGCAGAGATCATGGTGTGTGTTGACGCAGAATAAGTCAAATCTCTTGGTCTTCACCTCTTAAATATATTACAGGGAAGGACATTTGCATAGAGACACTCCTTATCTTAGAGGAAATTTGATGGCTTCTTTTATATGAGAAAACCTCCCCATCTCTTCAACATGTCTAAGCTGTCATTTTAAATATATAATCATTTGTGATATTGTGTGATGTCTATTTTAAATATATAGATCAGTCCTCTTTGATTTTGTTTTAATAAATCAGAAGCTTATAAAAAGCTATAGATAAACAGGTATAGAAGCTATAAACAAACAGGTAAGGAATAAAACACAGCAAGGGTACTGTTACAGGAAAATAAGCACTGACAGGGTGGTGGGATGAAGCAGTCACAGATACCACCATAAAGTTGATTTTTTTTTTTTTTTTTTTTTAATGCAGCTTTTTTACCCAAAAACTGCAAAGAGCAAAGCTCTCCATCCTGAAGATTTTTTCCATGGCAGAAAACTAAAAATTAAAGCTTCATTCAATTATTTATTTTCAGTCTTGGTGTATGTAGTATATGCACTCAATAATCACAGACTTTGGTCATCTGTGGGAATTTGACTACTATAAGACCACTATAAACCTCAGTGCTCAATGTCTCACATTATCACATGAGAAATTGTGCAGAATTGGAAGTGAGATTTCTGGGAGACACAATGCACCATAGCGCTCTTTACTATTCTATCAGTATTTTCAGAGTCTGGTGAATTAAAATGAATTTAACAATTGGCTCAGACAAATCCATTATAAGATGGATTTAAGATATAAGGCGGATTTAAGATATAAGACGGACACTGTTTTATTTAATTTTTTAACGTATTTAGAGCTGTAGAAATGGCTGCATTATTTTTCTCTGGCTATGCATTTATTTCTTGATGTTAGAGAAACTAAAAGTAGGAATACTAATTACACACTGTTTAACCTGTAACAGGAGTCGGTTAACAGGAAATAAGCACAGGAGCAAGGCCTTTATTAACAAATAAACAAACCAAACCAAACACAGGGAGCACGGTCTATGCTGAATAAGATTAACTATTAACCATGAGACTACAGTCTAGGCATTGCACGAGAATAAACGCGAAGCTACGTCCGCTAGCATGCTGCACATGCACGCTACTACGTTAACACATAGCTATAACACTACGCGACGTGCACAGCAACACGAGGGGTTTAAATAACCAACATAATTAAACTAAAGCATAGACACTTGGGGAAATAAAGACACACCCTCAAACATAAGCCAGTTCCTGAACAGGAAGAGAACGAACCAAAACATTTCATACAGTTCAGTCACGTGCATGCGCGCACTCAGAAGCCGCGCCGCAGTGCCATCTGTCGGCGAGGCGTAACATAACCAAATACAAATTACACAAAAGGACCTACAACGCCTGCGTGTGGGGGGCTGGTGACGTCACCGCAGCATAATTAAATGCCTAATATTTTAAAAACGGAAGCAGCACAAACGAAAATATTATCAGCACAAACGAAGCACAAACGAGACTATTTTGCTGACGTTTTGCGTTGGTGGGCAGGGGGGCAACTTCACGCAGGTACGGACAACACATGTAACTTCTTCTATTTACCACGTTTGCTATTTAGAGGAAACAGTCAGTGGATGAATTAATGTGGCCCTTGTGGATTTGAAACACTTACAAAAAAATACCAGTCTATCTCCCTTTAAGTGTGTGTGATAATTTACACCACAATATTCTTGTTTATATTCTCAAAAACTTTATTTAAATAATGCTGCTCAGAGATCCCTAATTTAAATAGAACAGACGTTTGATCTCTTAAACATATAAGCTGAATGAAATGAATCAGCAGCACCCCTAATGTTTTTGTACAGTGTTTCCTCATATTTCTGCTATTTCTGTTTCCTGTGTGCAGTCATACACAGCTGTGTCCTCTGCTGTCACACAAGAGAGTTTCAGATACACCATGCTGTTGGAATTATCTCTGGTGATTTCTGTTCTCCCTTCAAAAGATTTTGCCTAGTTATGACCAACTAAGTCCCATCTAGACCAGTGGTTTGTTCTCCTGTTGTCTGATCCAGTGGATGTCATAGCTTCCAAAAGTAAATCCAAGATCCTCTGCAGGAGAGATGGTTTCTTCTGCACTGTAGTTTGTAATGACTCAAGACTTTGACATTTCACACCGGCCGACAAGGGCGTAACAATCAGTAAGCAGGTAATGCAAATGCATCAGGGCCCGGGCCCCCTAGGGGCCCATGAAGTTCACAAGTACTTAGATACAGGCCCTATCATCTGTAAGCAGGACATGCGTTTACGTTAGTATACCCACACACCCCGAAGCAATGCCTGGCGAATGGAGATTAAAATTAATGTATGTGTATCAATCTTCTGCTTGATGGTGTGTCTTTGACGTCATTACCCGAGTGTATTACACAGTACCAGAAAACAATTATAATATATATGTATTTCTATAAAACTATTCAAACAAACTATAGTTATAATTACAAGAAGTTTTTTAAATAAGGATTGATGGATTTTGGTTTGATTTTTTTTTTTTTTTTAAAACGGCACTGGGGATTCTGGGACATTACTAGTAATTGCGAACATGCATAGTATGTGCAAAACATAACCTAGTTGAATTTGAGTTAAATAGTGATGCCATAGTGGATATTTACAGAGATGACATAACTTCCGATTTTCCAATGCAATTGTTGTCTTTCCGTGCCTGCTTAAAAGATTGTATTTCAAAAATGAAAACAGTCCAAGAGCTAACGAAGATGCTGCTCATTGATAACAGTTGCATCACTGCAAGTTTCGGAGAAGTCTACACTGTTTTAATGCTTTTTTCTGACAGTCCCAGTGACAGTGGATTCTGCCAAGCGTTCTTTTTCTAAACTGAAATGTATTTTTTTTTTTTTTGTAATTATCTGAGGAGCTCAATGGCTTGATAGTCTTGCATGGGGACCCTGTGTTGGCTTGTTACGCCATTGCCCGCTGAAGCAAGTAAAATATTCAATTAATCAAGTTTTAATACAGACACATCCAGATAAAAGAGTGGATCACAGGTTTCAGCTGAGAGCTCACTCAGGCTGATTAGTAGCAGGAATAAAGAGAGTGGGATCTTCATGGTGAGTGTTGTTTAGACTGAACTGCTCCACTCAACTCAGCTGCACATAAATACTGCATGGACACACAGCACTCTGGATTTGCATCATGACATCATGATCAGGAAAGAGAACAGGGGGCAGTGATTCTGTTGGTCAGAGGCCTGTGATCATCATAATACTGGGATTTTGTCAGAAACGAAGGCACTATGAGACACAGTACATCTTTTCTATGTAAAAATGTCTGCGTTACTTTTTTTTTTCTTATTTATCATGCATTTCATGATGAAGTCCTAAAGTATTTTATTCCCTTTATATCACAGCAGCTTGAATTACTGCATTTTTTTTATTTAGTAAATGTTGCATTATACTTTTTTCAGTTTATAGTTACATTTAATGATAAGTTTGTACCTGTTATTTCTTGTTGTAGTATAAATAGTCACTCCATCACTATCCTCCTCTTTAAAAATAAAAAGGGTAGCACGTCACGTCACTGAAAAACTTGAAAGCACAAAATAATCTGTCCTGATGACTTTGTTGTGATCGCAAGCACTGTAAAAATAATGACATAGCAGAATGTGCACATTAATAAAAACCTATGATTTGCAGCTGGCGCTACTGTCACAGCTGCCAGTATAGACAATGAAATAACTTCTGACCAATCAGATTTGAGAGCAGCACTGTGGTATAGTCTAGTACCAGAACCTACAGTAGGCATCATAGCATATTAGCTACACTGTAGTAGTAATTGTAGGATTAATGTTCTGTATATTTTCTTAAGCTATTTGTGTGAAGGAGTACTTTGGGCATTCAGGGTTTATTTATATAATTTTATTCCCTGCCTTTACACTATAATATTTCGAGGTTATATTTTGACATTGTCTGCCCACTGTATTCAGGAAGACAGACGTATATCAAATTCAGGAACTGAACTTTTTGTACATCCTTGTCATCTGTTTGTGTCACTGTGTTTTCGGGCACAGTGATACACAGCTGTGTCTTCTACAGTCAGGCCAGACAACTTGAAGTATGAAATGCCTTTACTGTTATCCTTTGTTATTTCAATTCTTCCTTCAAGACTTTTACTGTAGAATGTTTCTCCACTTGCAGTATTGATGTGCCCAATCCACTGTAAGGGCTTTCCACGAGGCTGTCGTATCCAGCTCATGCCATAATCTCCAAAATTATATCCTATAGCCTTACAAGAGAGGCTGACAGTTCCACCAGGCTTACTCAGTACTGCGTGACTAGGAATAGACTCCAAACTCTGGCTTTTCACACCTAGTAGAGAGAGGTTATGAACAAAAGACAATTAAAATATCAGCATTGAAACTGTACTTTTTTTTTTAATCAGCAGAACAACTCACAGTGGACACACAGGCTGATTAGGAGCACGAATAAGGAGAGTGGGATCTTCATGGTGAGCATTGATGAGAATCGACTGCTCCGCTCAGCTCGGCTGCACATAAATACTACTTCGACACACATTTGCATCATGACGACATACTCATGGAGAGAACTGAACAAGTAATTTTCTCAGGAATAAAGGCATTATGAAATACAGCAAATGGAGAAATGTTTATAGAAATGGTTTCATTACTTTATTTTCTCTTACTATTAATTTATTTCATGATGATGTCAGGGAGGTAAAATGCTGAAATAGCTGATGGCACCTTATATGAACTTAAATTGAAAAGCAGAAATAATATAAAGGTATGCAGATACAAAGTACAACAGCGCCCCCTATCATCTCATAGTATCATCTCTCGAAATAGTCTAAATGAACCCAAAATGAGCTCCATCCTTTCACTTTTCTATGTATGTACACATATAAATCACCTCTTCAACATATCATAAACAGTTCATTTATGGATGTGGGCAATAAGACCTGCTAGAGTGCAAGAGAATATAAGAAATGTAAAGACACAATGTAAGTTACAAACTGCAAAATCATTTATGCAGGAAACTAAGGAGGTAATAAGCAACAAGTTAGTGAAAGGGAGAGTTTAATCACCGGGAATGTAAATTTACCCACTCATAAATGGTAACCATGTGTTGGACTTGCAAAAACAGATTAAAACTGAAGTGCAATATTGCCCTTTCTCCTTCCAGTAGAGCATATGGAAATGTGCGGTCAACGTATCCATGCAAGTATGAAGAAAATAAGCCTTTCTGGAATTTTTTTTTTTTCATTGGGCAGACAATTTTCGATTTGGCTTAGACAAACATTTACACACAACTTAAACAACTTTACTAAATAAATCTGATAAATCAGGCCCAAAATCTATAGATCTGAATGTCCCACAATCTGCTGCTCACTGCTGCCATCTAGTGTAAAAAGGGGGAAAGAAGACCAGGACAAAATGCCCATTCTTACTATCCTTACTATCTTGTTACATATTTATAACCTGGTTCAGTGGTGTAGGTTTCTACTTTACAACAGTATGAAGCTCTGACCATTTCTCTCCGTGGTGAACACTCAGTTGTGTGTTCAGTCCTGTGTAAGATTGGGCTACTTACTCCTGACAGGTCTACCACTGTGTGGCATCAGATCCCTGTAATTTAAGCAGAATGCAGCTGCACGGCTTAATTTGATACCAAGTTGTCAGTCAGGAGCTCTCACACAACTGCAGGAGATGTGTGCAGGAGAACAGCCTTAACCTCTTACTACTACAAAAGTATTTACCAATGATAGCAGTGATTGATCATTATAACACTATAACGTGTAAATTAATGTTTATTTTCTTTTAAAAGTTATCAGAGTATCTATACATTGAATTATCAGACAAGAAAACACAAATCTTCACAAGAGCCCTGAGGACCACAAGTAATCAAAAGCATCATAGCATCAATGATTCAACACTGTATACTGTACAGTGCCTTCCAGAATTATTGGCCCCCATTATAAAATGTGCAAAAATTCCACATAATTCATATTTTACTAAACTAAACTAAAAATAAACTTTTTTTCTAACAAAAAAGAATCATCCTCATTATAGCTAGTGATGCACTAATTGTACTAATGTATTGTAATGTTTTAAACAAATAAATAAATAAAAATTCTTGAAAAGCTTGTATTCATTTTCCAGAAAGTCTGTTGTTGCCATTATAACCATGTCTTCAGGTAATGTACATAAATTTATTTAATGCCTATAAAGTACATATGCCATTAAAAATGCCATTAAGCACAATTATGCCCGTATCAAAATGTGATATCAAAATCTGACCCATTAGCACATTGTTCCCCACACAGTATAAAGGATGGTGAAGAAGAAAAAAAATACAGCAACAACAAAGATCACAGTTTTAGAATTAAACAGAGCTCATTCTTGTGGTTGACAGGTTTCGAAATCAACTGCTAAATGCCACTTCATTTGTAGAAAATATATTATGAAGACACATTATGAGTTCATTCCATCTTTTTAACACTAATGAGGTTTAACATGGTTATCTTTGCAGATGTATCCTGTTCCTGTGACTGTAACAAGGACAGATGCTTAAAAAATATAAAACATATTGTTAAACTCGAAATGAATTATAATTACCTATAATAAACTAACCTTATGCACTGACATAACTCCAGTTATTATTACATATTACACTGTTATTTATAAGTTTAATAGGTTATTTAGATTTGATTCATGTAATATTTTCTACATTGTGTATGTTACATGTGTATGATCAAATATATTATGACGTATTTCTTTATGCTGCATTTAGTTTGCAAATGTATCTTTGTCTACATAATATGGTTAGTTTATATGCACTATTTTACATTAACTTCTACTATTCTTCTCAAACTGCACAATACAGTGGAATTCAACTACATGGTCATGTTGAGACTGCACATGTTAACAGAGAAGACTGAATGAAGCATAACTATATACAAATTGTAACAGTAATGTAAAAATATAATAAACCAGGTTAATGATCATTTACATGTAACCTGAAGTACCAAATTTAGATACTTTGAAATGCAAATTGTCCTGTGTGGTCCCAATTCGTAGTTTCTAATCTTTTCTCACTCTAGCTGTGACTATCAAAACCTGAAGCGGCACACAGATACACACCGAAACACACACATGAAAGCTCTATCAAGCATTAAAGTTTTCTGATTTGTTAATCAAATCAGCTTCAGCTGTTCAGGTTCAAGCCTGAACAATGTGTAATATGATCAAATATTACACATTTTAATATATTAATATACATGGCCAAGAATGGACTCACTTTTCACTTATAATGTGTGTGTGTGTGTGTGTGTGTATAGTGTCCTCCACTAATATTGGCACCCTTGGTAAATATAAGCAAAGAAGGCTGTGAAAATTTCTCTTTATTGTTTAACTTTTTGATCTTTTGCTCAAAAATAATTCTCAAAAATAAGCTGCTCTCATGGATATCAAACAGTTGCAAATAAAACACATACTACTTTGTGCTACATCCCTTTGCCAAGATAACAGCTCTGAGTCTTCTCCTATAAAGACTGATGAGGTTGGAGAATACATGGCAAGGGATCTGAGACATTCCTCTATACAGAATGTCTCCAGATCCTTCATTTTGCGGTACGCTGGTGGACTCTCCTATTCAGTTCACCCCACAGGTTTTCTATGGGTTTCAAGTCAGGGGACGGGATGGCCACAGCAGGAACTTGATTTTGTGGTTAGTAAACCATTTTTGTGTTCTCCCTTCAAAAGATTTACTATATCCAGTCCTGATAGCATCATAGTGAATAAACTTCATCCACACCAGTGGTTTGTTCAACTGTTGTCTTATTCAGTGCGTGTGGTTGCTTCCAAAATCTAGATCCTCTGCAGGAGAGACTGAGAGTTTCTCCAGGTTTCTTCTGCTCTGTTGTTTGTAATGGTAGAAGACTTTGACTTTTCACACCTGCTGAAGCAAGTTGAATATTCAATTAATTAAGTTTAGTGCAGGTACATACAGATAAATGAGTGAATCACAGGTTTCAGTGGAGAACTCACTGATAAGGCAGGAAGAAGGAGAGTGGGATCTTCATGGTGAGTCTTGATGAGACTCGACTGCTTCACTCAGCTCAGCTGCATTTAAAAGCAATGTTCACACATGCAGAGATTTAATTGCTGCAAGTTGCCAGGTGCACAGGCCTCAAATCCTAGCTCCTTCTGCCTTCGAGCAAGGAAGGCTACGAATCAACTGTCTTTACTCCCATTGGTAGAAGCTGCACCAAGTCACTCAATATTTGCATAAAGTTAAACTTTTCTCAACTTTGTCGCATCTCTGGACACTCCCACATCTACTCGCCACGGGTCGCTTTGTCGCCGCATGTGTGAACATACTGTATGGACACACAGCACTCTGGATTTTCATTAAATGTTACATTGAATGTATTTTTTGCATCTTTAGTGTATTGTGTTCTCCCCTATGTTTTTGTCAAGGCTGATCAGATGTCTTTAAATGTTGTCTGCATGTCTTATTTGGTTTGGTTGTTTCGTTGTGTTAACATGTAGTTTTATTTGCTCCCTTATTTGGAGCCTATTTTAGTTACTTTTTTACCTTGGTTCTGTTCAATTAACCTCATTGGATTTTTTTGGTTGTTTTTTTTTTTTTCTTTTTTTTGGAAATTAAAATACATTTTTGACCAGGTAAACCTGTCTTACTGTCTTGGTCCATCACAGTGAATATAAAGTTAAAGTGAGTGAAGAATAGGCCCATCTGTCTTGACATGGTTTCAGCCTCTTGGCTAACTTGACAACATTTCAAGTTCTTGTAATCAGTGATGATGCTGGGGAACTTAGCTTCCTCCAACCAGTATTGCCACACCTCCAAGGTTTTAAGCCCTCACAGCTCCCAGTTCCCCACATCATAGTCCCTTTCTGAAGCTGTGAGTTTTCTGGAGGCATTACTATGAAACACTCTCTAGTACAGTAGCTATGATAACATTAACATCAATTATGCCTTGGCCCCTGTTTTTGTGATATTCATAGCCTGTACTTGTCCTCAGTAACTGATAAAAGAGCTACAAATCAGTCTTATACCAACAAACACAATGGATACTTTCAAAAGTCTGATTTTGAAAAGGTAATAAAAAAATAATGCTGGAAATGATGGAATTAAATCAGATAAACTATGAAAAAACTATCAATATATTGATTCCATAATTCTTTCATAAGTCATTTTAGGCTAGTTTCACTGTAAGAAACCACAGGCAGCAGTGTAGCTAAAAGAACAGGTGCATCCTGTTTGTGTGACAGTCATTAATTTGTAACCATATCCAATATTTATAAATGTATATTGTAAATGTACAAAGTTGCATGAAAGTTTGTGACCCTCTGGAATTATAAAGATATTTGCATTGATTATGAAATGTCCTCTATATACAATAGCAACAAATAACTCCACTTGTTCATTTCAATACACCATTTAAATAGCCACAGTATAGGTTTTTTAAAAGTATACGAAACTCTGTGGCCTCCAACAACCTCTCAAAAAGCTAAACAGGTGTTATGATTCTTAAGATAAGATGGCAGATGAGCGATGTAGAGATACCAACCCCTCTGCCTATTAAAAATATACTAAAATATGTACCCACTCTGGTTATTGACAGAGTGTGCGTTTCTTAACAAAGATGTACTCTTGAACCATGCCCCAATCAAAAATAATTTCAGAGGGCACTATTTGAAGAACTGTGCATATAAATACAACTAAAAAGAAGGCTAAAAAGTATTTCAAAAGATCTGGTTGTTCAATCTACACTAAATATTGTTCAAAAATGTGTATAAATATCAAGAACTTGCAAATGTAACCAGGTAACATCCACTAAACAAGAATGGTGTTAATAAAAGTACACTATGGAAGAAAACATTGCAGATCTCATGTCTGCAACTCTCAAGTCTCTGCTTCAAAACTGCTGGGACAGTGCTATATGGACAGAAACCTTACAAAACATTTTAAGATAGACTTTTTGGCAGAAATCCATAAAGAAAAAAAAGCCACTGCACATCAACTTTAAAACATTAACCTAACTGTGAAGCAAGGTGGTGGGAACATCATGGTTTAGGGCTGATCTGCTGTTTTGGGGTTTGGAGACCAATGGGAGGAGAATGACAGGGTAGTGACCAGTCACCTGAAGCTTAGTTAAAGTTATTTAATGGCTCAAGGACCCAAAATACATGAATGAAAACAGAATGATTAAGAAAGAGAAAATAGTTGGGGAAAGCCCATTCGGAGTCCAGATCTTAATCTAATCAAGATGCTGTGGTCAAAATTATTTATGCAAAACTATTTATGCACAGTTTTGTAAGGCAAGATAGTGTACTATTCCTCTTCACAATTATGGAAATCTCAATAGTGCCTACAGGAAACCTTTGTCAAAGTTATTACTGCTAAAGGATTTTCTACAAGGGTTTACATATTTGTTTCAGCCTGAAGAATTTCATATAATTTGGGAATATGTGAGTTTACAGTGTAGACTGAATGAAACATTACTATATACAAAATTGTATAGAATCATGATATAATTATCGTGTGTTTATGATAAGTTACAGTTAGACTATTTGAAATGCACATTTTCTAGGGCAATGTCCCTATTCATAGTTCCTAATCTCTTCTTACCCCAGCTGTAATTATCAGAGCCTGAATCAACGCACAAAAACATTCCAAAACACACATAAAAATCTTATGAGATTAAGAGTTAAACTTTTGTTAATCAAATCAGCCCAAAATCTGTCCACTGTGCCCACAATGGGTTTAAGGTATTAAACACTAATATGACATTTTTGTTAAGCAAATTGAAAATTAAACTCTTAGTTCATGTGTACTGCAATAGTTCTTCAATCTTCAAAGGGACTGAAGGTTGTGATGGAATGTAATTAAAAAGAATTCTACTATCCGATTGAGCTGTCTTTCTACATTTTTTTTTTTACACACTTTAAGCTAGTGGTTATAATTTGAAATGAAATTGCAATGGAATGTAATTGTGTCACAAACCTGGTTATAAATGTATTTAAAGCCAACAGTCCAAAATATAATAATAATAATAATAATAATAATAATAATAATAATAATCCCTAATTATGCAAAGAGGAGTTACTGTTACCACCCTGAAGTTGATTATTTTCCTATAACAGCATATTGGTCATACCACAGCAATTTGCCAATGATTATATTTTTTACTGATTATAGAATGTCGCATCAAACTTTTTGTCCATTTATTGTTACATTTAATGTTGTGGAATGTACACAAAACAAGTTAGTCCCTCTTATTAGATACATTATAGCAGCTATAAACTGATCCCCTACCACTTTTTTCTCTCTCAAAGTTGATAAGACAAAAGCCACAGTTTGTCATAACCTCATAACTTGTGAGAAAGCAGGTTTCGGCGCCCTCTGCTGAATGTGTGGTTAATTGCAATTTGTATTAAATTACAAGTCTGATTTCGAACCTGGTCTAAGAATTCAGACACAGAGATACAAATTTCATTTTTTGTTTGCCATTTCAAAAAGATAAGAGATAAGAGAAAGGCAGAACGCTTTCTAAAGACAAATTATATAGTATGTCTAAATAATATCTGCTCCAAATATCAAAATTTACATGAGCTGTAAGTACATTTATTTCATCAGGTCCTGAATGCTCAAAACAGTTAAAAGTATGTGCTATTTGATACAAATGTACATGTGAATACATTGTCAGTTTATAAGTTGATATCTGGTTTACATTTACCTAAGAATTATTATTATTTTGGTATCAACAATCCATGTCTCATTTGTTAATTGTCTATACCCACAGATTACAAAGTTTAAAATTATATAACCATACTGCACAAATTCTAAGCTGTCAGTCCAAAACTACAATAGTATACAGCCAGTTATGATAAATAGGGTAAATATTGAAGGTACAATTGTAGAGCAGTTTTGTGAGAGGACACAAAATCATGTCATCATATGACCAGATGACGTAGGGGATGTTCAGAGAAACACAGGCTAAAAAATTTTCAACCAATAATAGTTTACATCAAATCTGTTTATAGTTACATCGATATATAAGAACAATGTACAGTTGTTCCCTCAAGTTAAGATAAAAGATGCAGTTTGTTACGAAGAAGCTGTACCTGTTCCCACTGTATCCTCAAATTCCTGTTCTTGGCTGACAGGAGTGGAACCGGCTGTGGTCTTCTGTTATTGAAGCTCATCCACCTCAAGACCCAGAATGCTGTGCATTCTGAGAATGGTTGTAAAGATTGGTCATTTGAGTTAAAGTAGACTTCCTGTCAGCTTGAACCAGTCTGGCCATTCTCCTCTGAACTCTTTCTTTAACAAGATATTTCCATCTACAGAATTGATGCTCGCTGGAGGATTTTTGTTGTTTTTCTCACCATTCTGTGCAAACTCCAAGGATTGTTGTGTGTGAAAAATACTCAAACCAGCCCATCTGGGACCAACAACAAAACCACGGTCAGCCACAAAGATCACATTTTGCACATTCTGATGTTTGATGTGAACATTAACTGGAGCTCTTGACCTGTATATGCATTATACATTACTACATTATGCATTGCACTGCTACCGAATGATTGGCAAAATAAAAAAAATCGCATAAATAAGCAGGCTGTAGGTGTTCCTGCAGTGACCACTGAGAGTATATAGAGTATATGTAGTCCATTTATACCTAGCCAGCCAGCCAGCCAGGTAGAAGGCATTTTTTCTGCTGATACCTAATGTATTAAGGCAGCAAATTATATACAGGTGATCCCAAAAAAATTATACTGTGGAAAAGTTTATTTATATTGTGGAATTTATATCACTAATCATGTAATTTTGTAGGCTTAAATTAAATAAACACCTAAATATAAAAAAATAAATAAACGAGGTTTTATTTGAGCACTTCCGACAGTGAAACAACGTGTCTTGTTGTTGCAATGAGAAACAGCCTGGGGGCGCTGTGGGATACGGTATTGTGATTGACCCGGGGAGAAGAAGGAGAAGTGCAATGAGGAACTTGAGAAGTGGGCAATGTTGCACGTTTCTCTCTCGTTAGGCACAAATCCAAGATGTTCCCAGGTCGTTGGGTTTCCCCAACAAGATCCACCGCAGCGGCAGAACCCGAAGTGAAACAGCAGAATTCACCTGACTGGATTTTGCCGCTCAAACAAACCCGCACCAAACTAACAGACAACACCTTATAAGGCGTTTGATTATGAAAACGTAATTTGTGTATTAATATAAAATCTCCCGCTATATTGTAGGCTATAAATACTAATTAATATTACAACTGTTATTATTATTACACATGCATACAAAACGTTGTACTTTGTACTTATAGCTCACACAAGCAGAAACATAACGTGGCGTGTGACGTGACGTCACCGCGGTAGTCATGGAGATAATTAACTGATTAGATCTCTTCTCAGGTCGACCTTTCTGTATTATAAATTATTTAATCTAATATTTGAGATACTGGATTTTTCCATGAGCTGTAAGCCGTAATCATTAAGATTAAAACAAACAAAAAAAAGGCTTATTTCACTTTGTGTATAAATATTTCAAATATATTTCACTTTATGTGTAATGAATCAATATGGAAGTTCAACTTTTTGAATTGAATTATGGGGGGGGGGGGGAATGAACTTTTCCACTATATTCTAATTTCTTGAAATGCACCTGTATCATTAGGAACATTTGAAAGCATTTTGCCTTTTATAACACCAACTGGTTAGATGACTAGATGTTAAAATGTTTTTATGCCAGCTGTTTACCTTTAATGTTTATTTGTACCTTTTTTGCCAAGAGACATTCACATTTAAGAGTTCAATATTTTTAATGATATATTGGTTCTTACATACAAGTACACAGAATCACAACAGTTTCTAAGGAGCCTATTTCTTCCACAAAACATTTAAACAGATCCATTGTTAGTATCTGCACATATTATGAACTATAAAGCACTCTGGATTACATCTGTAAAAGAATATGCAAATCCATATGTAAGTAAAATCTCCAAGAAACATTTACAGTAATAGCAATTCTAATCTAACTTTTATTCTTTACAAAAGAGAGTTAGTTGTGGGTCAGGGGAGTTTTTCCACTTTGGTATATCCAATATACATTATTGCACTTCATAAAAAAATCTACTTGTATTTTGTTTTTAAACAGCACAGACAAGTTAGGTGGCCATGAAAATTGAGCATGGTTCTAGTTCACACACATCAGATCAATGGCACAAGGTTAGAATCAGAATTCATTTTGATGAAAATTAGCAGACAAAGCAGGAAAGAGAAAGTCACAATAACAACAAAAAGTACAAAATGACCAAAGGGAAAAAAAAAAGATTGTCAGAAGCATCTGGAGTTACACATACAGTGTAAAGCTCAACAGTTTTCTCCCTACCCCCATATGTAGTTTGCTGGTTTAGCTTTGCACTCAAGCTACAAATTTAACGCTGCTAACCAGTAAGAGAAGCTTACAGTATATAGTTCAAGGGGAACAATGTGTGCATTTCATTTTTGGCCAAACTCTTCCTTTAAGGAACAGGAGCAAGAGACCGTCAAACAGTCTTAAACAATCTTTGGACTGAATTATGAAGCTGAAAATGAACAAAATATTCAGTCTCTCTCCACTCGAGTGCTCAAAGATAAAAGTATGGAAGGAAAAATCAATCTACAAAGTAACATTTGCTTGTTTCTACACATGATTAATTCCCATAGGATTACATAATAAGATAATTATCAGGCATGTGCTGAGATCACATATTATGATGATTTTGTGTAACAGTTCTGAAAACTTTCACAGAACTTTTGTCTTATAAATGGAATTATGTGATTACCTTCTGAGAGGGATACACAGTTAAACCGTTTTTTTTTTTTCTTTCTTCAAATTTGTCCACAATAAGCAACCATACAAGACACCCACCCTTAAATAAAGGCCATCTTTAAAAAAAAAAAATAAAATAAAATAAAAAATAAAAAACTTTGTGTGCAAATATTTTTGTACGCCAAACTGAACAAAAAATTCCAGGGAGACTGACCAGTTTTGTTAACGCTGATTTTCTTCGTACTCAGGTGCACATGTTGATAAATGCTAATCAGACAGAAATTACCAACCATATTCACAGCACAGCTGATTTACATTTAGATATGCCCAGAAAAAGCTCACAGGGAGAGGTAAATGACAAAATGATGATTAATTGGTGAAAGAATGCCTCCTAAATGCACCGTCTGCTAAATCTTCCAACTGTCATCTCTGTATAAAGAATGCTGAGGCTTTAAGTCAAGATGTCTAGAGGCAAGTCAGGCTTTAAATGATAGTCGAAATCCAGCTGCCTTGAATTATGGTTGCTACTGGACACTTTTAAATGACCAAGATGACTGAAAATGAAGTCTACTATTTCCCCGGTGTTGCAGTGTCCAGGTAATAGACGTTAACCAGGTGGCGATTGAGATGCCGCCTGTAGTCCATCTCCAGCGGGAAAGTGCGGTCACAGAACACGCACGTGTGGCTGAGCAACTGTGTGGGCGACGGAAGCTCTTCAGTCGGTGTTTCCGGAAGCTTCCCGTTGAGCCCGGAGTCGTAACTTACCTCCGAGGCACAGTCGCTGATGTCACTAACGCTGTCATGGCTGTGGATGCCCTCATCGTCTTCACCATCCTGAGATTTGCTACACGGTGGTTTGGACAGGTCCAGTGTTGGACTATCTGTCCCACTATCAATATCTGAAGATGTCTGTGCTTCCACAGTGCCCTTTCCTTCAGTGGTGGTCTTCACGCTTGTGATTTCATCTTCTAAAGACGGCTCCTCTGATGGATTTTTGGTTATGCTCAGCTCTTCAGAAGTGCAAGACACTTTCTCTGTTGAGATTTGAACTTTTACTGGGCTGGACTGCACTTTTTTAGGTTCGGAGGAATGTTCCAGAGCTTTTGCTGCCTCAACACCTACCGCCGCCTTGCTTGTCTTTCTGCTTTGCCTTCCATTGCCCTTTGACCTCTTCACCTCTTCAGATGTGCTTATGCTTGTGTGTTGACTGTTTGCAATCTTCACCTTCCTGCGTTTGGTCTTATCTGCCTGAGGAGAGGGAGCACTCTCTGCTTTTTTGCATTTCACCATTTTCGGCTTGGCTTCCTCACGATTCGGAGGCTTCTCCAGAACATCACAATTCACTGCTCCTGCCTGTTTCTTGGTTGCTTTCCTGGTTAGTGCCTTTTTGGAACCTTTAACATTTTCCACCTCTCTTTTCTGTACATCATTTTTCTGGAGTTTGCTTTCCTTCTCCAGCCTCTCTCTTTCTCTCCATTCCTCCTCCTGCTTTTGCTTCAGCTCCTTCTCCCTCAATTCTCTCTCCACTCTCTCGCTTTTTCTTCTTTCCTCTTCCTCCTCCTGCTGCTTCAGCTCTTTTGCTCTCATTTCTTTCTCCAGCCTCTCCCTCTTTCTCCGTTCCTCCTCCTCACTTTTCTCCTTCATTTCTTTCTCCACCCTCTCTCTTTCTCTCCTTTCTTCCTGCTCCTTCTCCCTCATTTCCTGCTCAAGTCTTTCTTTCTCCTGTTGCTCTTTTACTCTCCTCTCCTCCTCCTCCCTGTGCTTCTGTTCTTTCTCTTTCTTTGCTCTCTCCAGTCTTTCATACTCCTGCCTCTTTCTTTCTCGTCTTTCCTCCTCCTCTCTTTGCTTCTGCTCCTTTGCTCTCGTTTCTTTCTCAATCCTTTGATTCGGCTGCCTCTTCTCGAGATCTGCTCTGTTTTCCTCTTCAGAACCATCCTGATTTTTGGTGAGTATGTCTTTCTTTTCCTTTGCAGCCTTTTCTTCTTTTTTAGTGCGACTTTTAGTGACTCTGTCAGCAGATTTTGCAACCTTCTCTGCTTTTTTCACCTCCTTGTCTTTCTTTCCATCTTGTTTCTCAACACAGGGGACAGTTTCTTTAATTCTCGCTTTCTTGCTGCTTGTTTCGTTTCCTTCATTTCTTGGCGCAGCTCTTTTCTCCACTCTCTTCAAACACGTTTTTTCTTTCGTGGGTTCGGATGTGGGTTTTTTGGCACTCTCACCATCCAAATTTGTCTTTCCACTCTTTTTAATAGAGAGGTTGATGGGGCCTACGTTTGAATCATCCCCATCTGCTTTCTTCACCCTCAGCCTGACCTTGGACACGTCCATGGAGATATCAGAGCATCCTGGGTGCCTGGACTTGATGTGATACTGCAGGTTGCATTTCTTGGATGCAGCATACTTGCAGACGGGGCAAAGAAACTGCCGTGGATTGAGATGCAGCTCCACATGCTTTTTGAAATTGCTGCGATCGGCTGTTTTGTACTGGCAGTAAGGACAGCTGAGTGGTTTGGGTCCGTTATGCACCTGCCTGGCATGACGCGTCACCTCGTGTTGATTGGCTGCCAAATAGCTGCAGCTGTCACATTTGAACGGTCGCTCACCTGTTGTAGAGATACATGAGATCAGGATATGGTTGTAAATACTATGGTTTACTTTGGGGAGTGACTAAACACAAACGCCGACCTCATGCAGAAAGAATAACACACACATACAAATGCAATCCAATCACACTCACTCATAAAGGTACATAGTACAAACCTTTTACCATTTTATCCCGAACCATCTGGATGCATGGTATGCAACAAAGAAAAAAGGTTTAGTGATAAAATGAAGGCAGACAGCTCTCCTAAACTAAGCACTAATTGTTAAATATGTACTATGCACAACAGAGATAATAAATTCATATTTGTTTAGGGGAGCTGGTGGTTAACACCACAGTGACTATACTTATAGCGGCTACAGTTAAATTTTTTTGTGATTAGCCTTCAGTGGTTTAAAACATGCTGAAAGCTTCCACCTCTTTAAAAGAATGTTGTTTCAGATTTTAAACCACACACCATGCCTGGGAATAACATTATTTTGATATCATCTACTGGTGTAGCATAACAGGAGTGGACAAATCAGTAGCCCAAGCACTTGGGACAAACAGCTCCACCTATCTGTTTTTATTCAAAACTGCTGAAACAGACAAGTAGGAGTTTGAGTGGAAGAAATCGAGTGTCCTGTGCAGAGCCCTGACCTCCACCCCACTGAACACCTTTGGGATGAATTTAAACACAGACTGCACCCCACACTCACACAGTACCTGACATCCATGCCTGACCTCACTAATGCTATATAACAATTTAAAATGTCATATCATGGTATGACACACAAACACAGTATCCTAACCAACATAATACAAGCTGAACTGACAGACCAGGCATTGTATCGTGTACTGAGAGTTTTGAGGCTTCAGATGATGAAAGAGTGACTCACCAGAGTGTGTTCTCATGTGCCGCGTGAGATGGGTCTTCTGAGAGCTTGAATAGTCACAGTAAACACATTGGAAAGGACGCTCACCTAGAAAACAAACAGGAAATGGCAATTCCATTCTAAAAATAAATGATATTACAAATTAATGTAATGTAATTTAAAAGGCATGGCAACCAGCAGTAAACTTGTTCTATACTATGTGCATCATGTGTTGTTGTATGGTTGTGTACTGCATTGTGGCTGTGTGTTGTTTAACCGCTTCATCACCCTGTATAAATATAAGTAGAAATTAGATGACAAAAATAGGTGAGACTCAAAAATGACCATGAAAAGAATCATAGAATATGATGCCACCATATTGTGTGTGTGTGTGTGTGTGTGTGTGTGTGTGTGTGTGTGTGTGTGTGTAGTCTTGTTTCTTCTATAAACCGGAACCAAGGCTGCATACCAGTGTGTGTGCGAATGTGCTGGATGTAGTTATTCTTCCTGTCAGAGAAGTAGCTGCACTGGTTGCATGTGAACAGCTTGCTGGGAAAATGGTTCCTCAGGTGCTTCTTCCAGTGATACTGGCTGACAGTGGAGTATGGGCAAATGGTACACCTGAACACTCTCTGCTCGTCCCCTTCGTTCTTGTGGTGCCTCAGGTGTGCGACATAGTGATCGTAACGGTTAGTGTTATAGCCGCAGCGCTCACAGCGGATCACGCCCTTGACACAGTTTTCTGCAGATTTTTGCTGTGCCTGATTTGATTCGTCATCTGAATTTCCACTTCCTGCCTTTTCTGCAATCAGTTTTTTAGCACTGTGGACACGGATGTGCTGGACAAATTCCTCTTCACACTCAGCTTGAAAGTGGCATGGCTTGCAGTAGAACGGCTTCTTCTTTTTCTTTGCAGGTTCTGTTGCTGCAATTGGCGCAGCAACAGAACTTTGTTTAGGCTTTGCGGAAGGTTCTGTTTCAGGAGATTTCTTTGAAAGGTCAGTTGGCATCGTCTCAGTAGTTTCGAGGACTTTTTCTACTGAGTTTTCTCCCATCCCGGTCCCTTCGTCCACATTTTCGGCCGCATCATCGAAGCTGTAGTGGACCACGTTCTCGTCCTCGCTGTCTGAGTAGCCACAGCATCCGACGTTTATCAGTTCTGCCATCTGCTTGTCCTCCTCTGGTGGTGACTCTGTGTTTAGGGCCACGTTGGCCAGCATCACAGGTTGAGGCATGGGAAGCTCTGTACCAGGTTCCTCTGGCAGTGAAGCGTCTCCAGAGGTCACAAAGTCATCCGTGCAGAGATTAAACGCTGTCTGGGAAGCCATGCTCAATCAACTGAGAGACAAACACATAATACACACACATTATTTATATATTTTTTACATTTCACATTATGTATTTTTTAACATTTAATTTCATTATTTTTGAAAGCATCATATATATATATATATATATACACACACACACACACACACACACGATATTTTTAATGAAAGTTGTTTATTTTTTATATATATATATATATATATATATTTTTTTTTTTTTTAAAGAAATTTGATTTTATCCAACAAGTTAAACATTAAACATATGCTTAAATACCTATTTTAATTAATAGGTTTAAATATGCAATTTTATTTACAAGCTATTAAAAAACAAAATACTTTAATTTTGCAAAAAAAAAAAAAATCTCTCATTTCACGGTTTACACACTTCTTAATACATGAAAGGTCACAGGAGCATTCTTCCTCTAAGGCAGAAAGCATTTCCTGTCATAAATCATGAAACACATACAAGGGTAACTGAAGGGCTTGGCTTGGCAGGCTTCACGACAAGATACATTGCAAAAGCTATGAAACACAAACATGAAATGCCTAATTGTGATAGCATTACTCTATACTCAAAATGGCTGCACAACTGCGCAATAGTTTTAAGATCAGTGTAAGTATAGCCTCTGGGAATTATCACTCACAGTCACACTCACACACAGCTCTTGTTCAGGACTCAAGAGCCTTATATGGACACACTCCTTGTGACTGTGAATGATTCAGCATACAGAACTTATCTATTTTTTTCCCCTAAATTAAAGCCTGAGGCTCGGAGAACAACTAGAAATCAGAGAACAGACTAGAACTTACACAGAAGAACACTGATTTTTTTTATTTTTTAAAGATTCCTACTAAGTATAGCTTGTGTATATAGAGGTCTAGTAAAATATGGCCAGCAGTCTAGTCTAGTATGAGCTGTACCCTGATAATCTTCTTGATACGCATCACGATAAACAATTTCACTGTGGTTTTACTAACATGAGCTGCTATAGGTTCAGATTTTTTATGTGCAGCATTTAAAAAAATTTTTTTACAGTGAGTAGCAAAGGAGCTCAGATCATGAAGCGTTACCGACACTTTCCTACATAAAAAACACATTTACTGTACCAAAAATAGATGAGGGGGTAAAAGCACTTGGGCAGGTGGGGCACTGTGTGCTGTTGTGACAGGCAGATATCATGTCTAGCCTGATATAAACAAAATAGCATTATATGGTTTATGTAGTCTTAAAAATAAATAATAATATGCTCAGGTCTCACAGCTCAAGTCAGTTTAATTGGAAGAGTAAGGGCAGGCGACTGGAGCGCACAGAGCAGTATCAGCGAGCATGGTCTTTAAAAATGAGTGCAAGGTGCCATGAACTGCATGCACACAAAAGTATTCGGGAGCAGAAAAAAAAGCATGCAGAGTAACTGCCGTATGTGAGAGAGAGCAATTCAGTTCAGCAAGCACTGAGACACGTTTCCATTCACCTTACACACCAAAGTCTACATTTTGCTTGTGAACTAAGTTGATTAAAAATAAGAGCCACGGCTTAAGATAACAAAAGTCATTTATATTCTTTGTTAGTGGTTTTAAATAAAAAGCTCAACTGAAAAATGTGTCTTTTTTATGAGGTACTTTACCACCACCTTTGAGAGCAATCTGCTATTGTGAATGCTATTATTATTATTATTATTATTATTATTATTATTATAGATGGCACAATACAATTTTTTCTTTTCCAATACCGATACCCATCCGATACGGTTTTCTTAAAAACCATTAAGCTTTAAAAAAAAAAAAAAAAAAAAGCTTAGTGGTTAGCATGTTTGCCTCACACCTCCAGAGCTGAGGGTCCCGTGTGCACGGAGTTGCATGTTCTCCCCGTGCTTCGGGGGTTTCTTCCGGGTACTTTGGTTTCCTCCCCAAGTCCAAAAACATGCACCATAGGCTGAGTGGCATCTCTAAACTGTCGATAATGTGTGCGTTGGTGTGCGAGTGTGAATGATTGTGCCCTGCGATGGGTTGGCACCCCATCCAAGGTGTCCCCTGCCTTGTGCCCCAAGTCCCCTGGGATAGGCTCCAGGCTCCCCCGCACCCCTGTGTAGGATAAACGGTACAGAAGATGGATGTATATATTTATTCTCTAAATCCAGTTCTAATCTTAGGCATTTGTTACAAGATGCGATATCCGCTGTTTTCTTACCACAAGTTTTTGCTGGTATTTGCCAATACAGCTACTGGGTATCGGAGCAGTACAGTGTCTAATAATTATTGTTGTTACTGCTTTGTGGGGAAAAAAGGTAGGCCTAATCAAAGTTTAAATAAATAAATAAATAAATAAATAAATAAATAAATAAATAAATAAACTCATGGCCGTCATCCCGTTGAAGTGTGGGCATCAGGTTTTTCTTGCGCCCCACATTTTCTGGTACATATAGTTTTTCCCCTTTGTGTGTTCTTGTGCATATCAGGTTTTTCTTGTACATATTGCTTTTCCACTCATACATGTTCTAGTGCATACCGCGCACATAATGCCCCCCAGGTTCTTACGCATATCGGTTTTATTCCGCATTTTCACGTTCATATACATTTTCTCGTGCATTTCGTTTTATTCTTCACGCATGCTCTTGTGCATATAGGTTTATCTCGCGCACATCGTTTTTTTATTCCTCCTCACACATGACCTTGTGCAGATCGGTCTAATCTCGCATGTTCTCGTGCATCTCGTCTCTCCTCGCGTGCACGTTCTCGTGCACCTTCAGGGTTGTTGTTTTTTTCTCCTCGTGCATTTTTTTCTCAACTCACAGTTTCATGACATGTTGAACTATGCGGCCATTTTCCCACAGCACCACAACGCTGGCAGCCCAAACGCTTCAACTCCCCAGCCTGAATGAGAACATTCTCCCAAATAATAATACTAATAATAATCCGTTAGCTGTTTCTCTGTTCATGTCATAACTTATTAGAAAGTGTCGATATGCGCGAAACAACTACAAAAGAAAAACTTTTTACTCGTGTTAAAAACTGAGCGTTTGTTGGACAGCTCCCAGAGTCAGGAAATAAAATCAGCCATGATGGAATGACGAGGAGGGGAAACACTCCATATTTGATTTAAAAGTTTTTACAACATGTCATACAAGTCGAGTAGTTCTTATTTTCTTAGTAAAGTTAAGTGTCGACTTTTAAAAGTAATTGAAAAAAAATGTTATAAACATTAGAAAGAAAAAATTCCGGCCTCAAAAATCACGTCCAATTAAAAGTCGCTGTCCAGCTTGGTCTCGGACACACACACACACACTTCAGCAGTGTTATAAACTGTATCACACCAATGTTGTGAAGTTGTGTTATAAACCCTGCCTCTACCTGCTAGCTAGGGTTAATAAACTAACTTTAGCTAGCTACTTTTCCGGAAGAAGTACATACATGACCACAACGCTTTTTTATAAATGAACTGTTTAAATATTTTTTTTCTCGACGATTTTGGTGTTTTGTCGTGTCAAACATGTATTTCCAGAGAAAAGCGTTTAGTTGTGAAGTGTGTGAGAGTGTGTTAGCCGTGGTCCTGATCTCCGTTGCTGGACAGCGCCTCTCACACACACCCTGCCTCCATTTTACAAGCCTACACACTTTTACTCAACTCCGAAAATAGTGGAGGAAAAAGTGCGATTTCCGGGCTTTAAACGCTTCTTGGCTCGATATAAAACTTACCCTCGGCGTTCGTCCAACGTTCGTCGTGGTTTTCACGAATTTCTGATAAGTTTTATACTCTCTCAAAACTAACTTTTCGTCTAAACTTGTTCAGGGAAGTCGAGTCTCGACGCATTCCTACACAGCGCTGCGTGGCGGACTTCCAAACGCCTGCAGACTCCCTAGATAGGTACACTGGATAGGCTACGAAACAATGGGCTCATACGCACTAAGTAGAGCGCTGCGTGTCCAATACAGAGCCGTTTGGAATTGGTCCTGCGTTCCATGTTACGTCAGCGCGCTGCACGAGGCCGCCTCTAACTCGAGTTAAGTTTATTGCGCTTGTGTTTACTAAAGAGCTTAAGTAATGAATTGTTGGGTATAAATAACATTGAAAAAGATGCAGTTTCGGTAGATACTGTTTAATATCTAGCATTTTTGCTTATAATATTTTACAACGTTTATAGAGTTTTATACGTTTGTAACTGTATAGAGGGTTAGCTCGAGCTGCGTTTGTTAGACATGACATTTATCATGGCAGTATTTCAAGTTAAAGAAGAACTCGACCTAAAAACACATTAATTATGATTATATTGAAATATTTGTGATGTGTTGAGTAATTCTGTTGCTAATTTGTTAGTTGGTGCTGTAATGCTTTTATGTCACTGTAAGAAGTCTTAGGTTGTTCCACGCTGACATCACAAGGTGACATTAGCCCTATTCAGATTGGATTAATTTACCAAGGGAGCATCAGTAAGATGTTAAGGTCATAAGGTTCCATAATGACAAACGTCTCATATCCGGACAGAAATAAAGTTCCCACAGGACGAGCGAGTTTCTTGCAGGTTGTATTTTCTACTTATGGATGTTTGCGCCACATGGGCATATGATCACGCTCAATTCACAACATGGCTTCTATTCGGTTGAGGATGCACTGGACTAGAGAAGTGATACTGGCTCTTATTTCAAGGTTCCAGCAACAATTTGAAAATACAATAAAAGAATCACAAAGTATACAAGAATCATCAATTCTTCATTTCGCAATTTGGGAAGTGTTTAATATCTGAGGGAGCGTCACTGATACACATTCTACGAGACTAAATACAGCAAATAGCAGCAGTCAAACGTCTTTTGTTTTGTTTGTGAGGCGACGTCTGCATAGAAATTCATGGACATGTGTATCCAAAACAGCAAGAGCTTATTTCTCACTCACCATTTTCCATGTGCAGTCTCATGCTAATGATACAGTCCCCTCCGAATCTACTGGAATGACAAGGCCAATTCATTTGTTTACATTTATTTTTGCTGTAGACTGAATACATTTGGGTTTGAGATCAATGATGAATATGAGAAGAGAGTTTAGAATTTCAACTTTAATTTCTTGGTATTTATCAGTCTGTACAGGATTTCTCTGCTTTTTTTTGTGATTTTTGTGGCCAAAAATGCTTGATTTTGCTGCGGCTTTTTTCAAAATTTGCTATGCGATTTGTGAAATTTTTTGTACTTTTTTTGCAGAAAACCTCTCGAATTTGCATTGATGTTTGTTGATAAATGAGACATTTTAGCTGTACTCATGTTCGACGCACGTGAATCAAAGAGGGCTTTGGCTGAATGCGCGTTGTGATGATGTCACATGACGCGTGTGGGCCCAAATTGTTGGAAAATCTGCTGTAATTTTGAAAAATTGCAAGCTCCTCCGAATATGTAGATGTGTTAAATGTAGATGTGTTAAATGACATAGAACATTTTGTATCACACCACCCAATTTGTAGGTGAAAAAAATATTGGAATATGTGACTTATTACTTGTTACCCAGGTGTGTCCTGTTATGTTGATTGTTTAAACAATAAATAGCTCCGAACATCTACTCTTGGTTTTAGCGTTCAGTTTCACCTGTGAAGACTGCATTTGTTGTTAAAACGGATAAGCCAACATGAAGATGAGAGCTGTCTATGGGAGAAAAGCAAGCCATTTTGAAGCTGAGGAAAGAGGGAAAATCAATCCAAGGCATTGCACAAACATTGGGCATAGTCAGTACAACAATTTGGAATGTCCTGTAAAAGTATGAAACTATGGTGTACTGAGCCACAGACACCAAAGAGCTGATGAAAGAAATATTGTGAGAGCTGTGAAGAAAAACCCCAAAACAACAGTCAGTGACATCACCAACAACCTCCAGAGGGCAGGAGTGAAGGTATCACAATCCATCCGTAAGAATCAGAAAGCAAGATTGGAATTCATGAAGAAAGTCAGAGATGAGCCATAAGCTCTGGAACCAAGATTTACCTCTACCAAAGTGATGGAAAGGCAAAATGAGGAGAAAGAAAGGATCTGATCCAAAATATAGAAGCTTATCTTTGAAACAGACGGAGGTAGAGTTATGGTTTGGGCTTGCATAGCTGCTTCTGGAAAAGCCTCACTAATCTTTGTTTATGATGTAAAAGTGGAAGACTGGCCAAGTCAATCAACAAACCTTAACCCTCCTATTATGTTGGAGAAAAAAGTTACATCCATTATGTTATCTGTCAAAATGACTTACACAGTTTAAATACACACAAAAACAGCAAAGAACAGCTTAAAACAGTACAGCTTTATTAAGGCTCATCTGAGACGAGCCATAAGAAGAAATATTTGCATATAGGTTTACAAATGAGGAAAGTCAAAAAATTTCAAAGACAAAAAGAGAGATTAACCAGTTTTTCAGGCATCTTAAATGTGGAAATTGAGCCATAACATAATAGGAGGATTAACCAATTGAGCAGCATTTCACATCCTGAAGTGGAGAAACCCCCAAACACATATTCACACACTATGGACTATTTAGAAATGCCAATCAGCCTACAATGAATGTCTTTGTATTGGGATGGAAACCGGAATACCTGGTGGAAAACCCCAATGCACAGGGAGAACATGCAAACATGCAGGTCTGTGCACACATAGCGGAGGCGGGATTCAAACTCCCACCCCTGGAGGTGTGAGGCAAGCATGCTAACCACTAAGCCACTGTGACTTAATTAGATTATCAAAAGATTATCAACAATATTGAGAGATCTCAACACCCATCTTTCTGGTAAATTGTCACCTGGGGTGTATGAGTTGCATGTAGGAGTATTCCATGTCTTTTTACAAATTGGAAAGATTTTTAAAAGAAATTAAATGAAATATTTTGAATTTCAGGTAAGAAGGTTTATCTGCATGACAGGACCAATCCATTAGGTGTTTAGCGAGGGACTCAAAATGGCTATGTAGTTAAAAACATGTTGCACTGGGGGTAATTGCACAGATCACTGTGATGTCAGTGAAAACAAAGGATACAACGCAATTGCACTGAGTTATGATAGAGACTCGGCTCAGCTCGTACAAGATCTACACGATGAAGAACACAATTATGTTTATGGCAGAATTAGCATGAAAGCTGAAGCTTGGAAGCTGAATTGTTTGAAAAGAATGTACAGATGAAATGGTGACAGAGCTGGGCAAACTAATGGACTAAATTGCTGCTGCACTGCACTCTTTAAGTTAAAATGAGGCTGGGGTAATTTCTACTGGTACCACTATCAGGAAAATAGGTAGGAATCCATTAACCCGAGGTGACAACAGACCAACATGAAAGAAGTTTAGTATATACAGATGGAATAAATATATTTTATTAGTTGTAAGTATAGCCATAAAAATAGTTTACATCAAACAACAAAGAAGTGGATCAAACAGTGATTGGTTGTTGGAAACAATGGTGATCAGTGGTTGGTCATTGGGAACTATGGTGATCAGTGATTGGTTGTTGGAAACAAAAGGGGCTCAGTGATTGGTCATAAAGAAGTATGGTGATCAGTGGTTGGTTGTTGGAAGATGGTGTTCAGTGATTGGCTGAAGTGCATGTGGAGTTATAGGTCAAATCTGTTAGGTTAGTTAGGTTAGTATGAGTTCTGCCATAATGAGAAATGTAAAATAAAATAAAAATTATCAAGACTCTGATACATTGACATGGTGAAGTGAAACGTCTGTGGCACAAGTGGAAAAAAATGTAACAGGCAAGTGTTACTAGATCGTAAATGCTAGTGGGAAGGACGGAGCCCAAGTCAGCGTTGGAACACATGCTCCTGTCTATCGAAGCAGATTCAACACAGTTTGTCCTTCCCATAAGTGGATACTTCCTAAACATGAGACAATGAAAGGGAATATCGATATGTATTTATATTTATGATTTTTCTTATATTACACCATGGTTGGAGGCTAATGTGATTTCAATGTGCATCCATATTCCGTAACGGCAAGGTCCACTTCTACCACCCATCAACCATTAAGTCTAATGTACATTAGGCTATTTAATCAAGAATCAGTTAGGTTTATTGATAATCTATTATTAGCTATGTTTCTTTTTTTGTGTGCATGCAAGCTGTGTCAGCTCCACTAGGTGAAAACAAGACATAAGGATTTAAAAAAAAAGATTTTTAGTGGTCCTGTCAAGAGCACACTAAAATAATGGTTTATTATCATTTTAGTTGTTGGAAATTTGAGCATTTTCTGGAAGCTTCAAACCTATAGTATTGTGTGAATTATAAAAAACAACACAGTTTTACAGTCTATCATCTATCAAGAGAGGCACATACACACAGGTACACACGAGAAGTGCATAAAAACGCTCGTGCTGACTCATTTCTGACTCATCACATATGTAAAAAAATTTTTTTTAAACAAATACAAGATTTGCAGGTATAAAATATATGTAATATGTTCTACTTAAAAAAAAAAAACCTGTCACACTGCAGTGAAGCAAAACCATCAGCTGGGCATTTTGAAAGCAAACTTCCACGTTTGTTTCTACTCTTTTTTACATTTACATTTACATTTATTCACTTAGCAGACGCTTTTATCCAAAGCGACTTACAAATGAGAAAGATACAAGCAAAGCGATATCAAGCAGAGAACAATACAAGAAGTGCTACCATACGAGATCTATTAGTTGAATTCCAGAAGAAGCAAAGTGCAGAGTAGAGGTGTAAGTGCATTTTTTTTCTTTTTTTTTTCTTTTTTTTTTTATTATGACTTTGTTAGGTGTCCATAGAAGAGTTGGGTCTTTAGTTGTTTTTTGAAGATGGTGAAGGATTCTGCGGTCCGGATTGAGATTGGAAGTGCATTCCACCACTGAGGAACAGTTAGTGTGAAGGTTTTGGAAAGGGACCTTGCGCCACACTGAGTTGGAACTGCTAAACGTCGGTCGCTAATCGATCGCAGATTGCGAGAGGGAATGTAGGCCTTCAGGAGAGAGTTGAGGTAGGAGGGTGCTGTTCCTGACAAGGTCTTGTAGGTGAGCATCAAGGCCTTGAACTTGATGCGGGCAGCTACAGGAAGCCAGTGGAGGGAGATGAAGAGGGGTGTGACATGGGTTCTCTTGGACTGGTTGAAGACGAGGCGCGCTGCAGCATTCTGAATCATCTCAAGGGGTTTGGTGGAGCTGGCTGGGAGGCCTGAAAGCAGTGAGTTGCAGTATTCCAGTTTAGAGATAACAAGAGCCTGGACTAGAATCTGTGTAGCCTGTTTGGTGATGTAGGGTCGCTGTAGGGACCGCTGACGCTTTTTTCTGCAATCCCTATGCAATCCCTATGCCTTCACATTGTATTAAAGAGTTAATGACGACCTGTTAGCTGGGTAAGTTCTACAAATTTGTTAATGCTCTGATTGGTGACAATATTTCACACTTGAAATAAAAAATAGGAATGACAAAAATGAGCAGGTTTTGGGAGTGCTTGCGTGGTGTGTTGGTGTATTTTGTACACACTTTTTTAGTGGCACAGTGCTGCAGTAAGCATGACAACGCAAGGCGGAAGTGCAGAAGCAGCTTATATTTCATTTTAAAATTATTTAAATTCAGCTTTACTATCCTCCCATTTAACTGCCTATGATTAGACATCGGCTTCACTAAGGTGAAGCCTAACTACTGTACGTCCACAAACCTCTGGCCATATAGTGTAAAGTGAAAGGACTTTTAATTACCATTGCAACCACTAGGAGGAGTTCAAACTCAATAAATATCACAAATGGTTTCAATTTAGTTTCCGGCATTTCTCTCTCTCTCTCTCTCTCTCTCTCTCTCTCTCTCTTTGACGTTATGTTTTAATTTACACTTTAAAGTTGACACTAAAAATAAGACATACTGAAAATAGTTGTAGTTCTTAGTTTATTTGTTTGTTTTAAAATTAGAAGTAACTTCAAAAGAAGTTTGAAGAAACTAAACGCACTTTCATGTCAGAAAATATACACAGCTGAATGAGTACAGTAATATTAGGAAACAAACAAGTTTGTAGAAGTTTAAAGTTAAAGCTTAATTCATATTTTAAACTCGCACAGTAGATAGAAGTAAAAAGAAAATATTTATTTTCCTAAATATTCGTGTGTCGTGTGCAATGGGTAAACCTACAGAAAATTAGATAGACAGACAGACAGATAGATAGATAGATGTATAGATAGATAGATAGATGGATAGATGTACTGAGGTTAGAGGGGCGCGTGCATCACTAGCCGTCTTGAGTACTGAACTGATGACGTGTTTTTGTTCACGCGAGCTTCTTAGAGCGCGAGGCGTACCTTATCTCCCAGTGTAACGGGAAGTAGTGCGTCCTAGAACGCATTACGACGGCTCACGGTCTCTTTTATAACTTTCCTTGGACTAACATTTCCTCTTCTTTTTTTTTTTTATACCGTGGGGTTCTTTTAAAACTGTTGGAGAACCGTACCGAAAAGGACGACAAGTTGCCTGAAGGAAAAGCGGATTAAAGTTCGTTCAAGTCACGAGTAATTTAGCTAAGCTAGCTAGTTAGCCGAGTGAGCATGCTAACGCTAATGAAGCAGTGACATGTAACAGTTTTTTTTTGTTTTGTTTTTTTTGTTTTTTAAACAGCATATGTTATGGTAATGGGTTTTAGAAAACGAGTAACGAGTAACGTTATTTAGTGTTGTTTTTTTTTTTTTTGGTAACATTATATAGACCGACCGGCTGTATAGAAAACTAATAAATGTTTGTTGAACAGGAAGTGAGGTAGGTAAATTGGATTAAAAAAAGGTCAAAACTGTAGTATTTATCTTTGTTTTATTATTATTGTTTTTTTTGTTGTTGTTGTTGTTTTTTTTTTTTTTTTTAGCAATTTCCTTGCAAACACTGGATTTTCTTTTTCTTGATTGTACAGTGCCAAATCAAGCGAGGTGTATGTAGATGTAGTATTTATTTTGATGTAGCCGCTTTATTTAGTTAGATATTACTCTGTAATTTACATCAACACATAGCTAGCTAGACTTAGAGTAACAGGTCTTGCTTATTCGCCTTTTGCTTTTTTCTGTTTTTGTTGTTATTGTTTTTTTTTGTTTGTTTTTTTAAATTTATTTAAAGATGCGCGATCCAAATGTGAATTTTAATTTCCTCCATAAGACCTGCACTCTTGTTGTGCTCCTTTGCTTCCTGCACATCTTTGTCACTGTAGTTTATTATGTCAGATCGCTGGACTTCAGACAATCATTTGTACAAAACCAGCAACAAATCCACCAGGTCCAGAGGAAACTGGAAGCGCATACAGGAAGCACCGAAGAACCAAAGACAAGCAGCACTTTAGCTTCTAACAGCACTGTTAAAGAGAAAGAGCTGGAAAAATGCCCTGATCCGTCTCCTTTGCTTGGTATGAAACCTTTTTAAACCTCTTATGATTGTGTTTAGACAACGTTTGCTCAAATGTGGTCATATATTGTCAAAGTTTTCCAATTTCCAATGTTTTTTCGCTGACCCCAGGTTTCACATCTGACATGGGTGAAATTACCTGCACTTACATCACCGAACAATCCAGATTTTTTTCCTCACTGTTTTATGACACAGGTCGGATATTGTTGTATATTCGTTAGTTCACATGCTGAATCCGAACCATATCTGCATTTGACTCCCATCAAACATCACACTTGAATCGTGCAGGGTCGTCAGTGTAGTCCCTTCATTATCCTGGGACACACTGGGTGTGAGGTGGAATACACTCCACACCATTCACGCACACATTCTCACCTAGGGGCAGTTCACTTATTTGCATGTATTTGGACAATGGGAGGAACCTGGAGAAGCCAGAGGACACTGATATCGAAGAACATGAAACTCCTTGCAGAGCGTAACCTCAGGATTGAGCTCAAATCGAGGATGTGTGAAGTGATAATGATAACCCCTTTGCCACAGTGTCCTTGTCAGCTCAGGCTCATGAACAACTTCAATTGGTGTGCTAATGTTTGGGCATACAGGGCTATGAAAAAGCTTCTTCTAGTATAAAACTAGGTGTAATGAATCAGATTTTAGCTAACACTGTTTGTACACTGTAAAGAATTATTTTTTATATCCAGTTTGACCAACTTTTATTTCTTAAATACGTTTACACATGAGGCTGTGCAAATATATTGTTTAGTATTCCTTAACTTCGTCCAGGAACATTTTCTGCAGGTATGGCACCAGTGTGCTTAAAAAGCAAACCGTATCGTTTCAGAGAAATTAACACACAGTCTTTAATCATGAGTTGATACGGAGTCAGAAAGAGAAACGTCTATCTTGTTGCCTGTCCTTTGTCAAACATTGTATCAGTCAGTTCAAGTGACATGCTTAATCATGGTGATATAATCATGTGCTTGTCAAACAAAGAAAGATTTGTTTTTGCAAAGAAAACTTATCTGATTACAAGCAGTTGTGACAGTATCTTTACATGGACAACAATATTAAAATAATACTCTGATTAAGAAACTACCATGTAAACGACGATTATTGATTAATCTGACTATAGTCATACTCGAAGTAAACACAAATCAAATAAAGGCGTGTGGAGTATTCCTGTTTTAGTCGCATTATCGAAGTGTGCATTATAGACATGTACACACCTTAATCACACTATTAATGTAGTGTGGGAGTTTTCACCACATTTTGCGACAGGATACATACATACACACGGCAGTGCTCAACCGTTTGACAGCAAGCAAGAGAGCACGGCTATGTCCGAAACCGCGTACTTACCTACTGTATAGTAGGCGAAATACATGTATTTCGGCTACTGTATAGTAGGTAAGAACGTGCTTTCGGATGCAGCTGATGGCTTCAAGCAGTCGTCTATTTGCACGTATCACATGACCAATATTTAACTGCACTTGAAGCTTTCGTAAAATAAAAAATGAAACACCCAAAACTGTATACGGTACCATAATGAAGACGAACTGTATGTTGATTGTACGTGAAATTCTGGAGGGAACGTCGGACGGCATAGCATGAGGACGTAATGATGTGCTGTTAATCGATTTATGTTCTATAACATGTAAAATGGGAATATGAAAGGATTATTCTAAAAGCAACTCATGTAAACACCTTAACCACAGTATTGTCTTATTCAGAATAAGGTTAATAATGAGATTACTCCTGTCCATGTAAATGTAGTTAGTGAGTGTGTCTACATGCACAAAATTATCTAATCAGGTTTTGGCAATAATTCTTTTCTAAAAAAAAAAAACAATAATAAATCAGCATTGGTGGTTAAAGCACGATAAGTGCAGCTGGAAATGATAAGATCTCTTGTGCAGGGTTATATTTAAAGCGGGACAATCAATACATGAATAATGATGCGTAACCATACAATATATTGGTTGTATGGTTATGGTTGTAAATTAATAAATGACTCCTGAAATTTAAAATGCATTTCCTGGAGATTTTTTGGAGATTACGTTGTTGATTTGTTCTAGATATGACACATTCCCCAACTCTCTGAATGACATCTCAAATGTTGGTACTGTTCCTGATTTCCAGTGTTCTAACATCAAGTTTCTAGCCAGTATTGTACTCTAAGGAGTGGATACTGCCTCAGATCTGTTCATTATAATGTCTAAAGTCCCTGCAGCAAGTGATTGGAGGAACTGTACTGATCTCCATCTTAAAAGCTGTGGATAAATGTTGAAATAGAATTTTTCTTCTATCAACACATTTATATGCACTTAAGTGATATGGTAATGGGAAAAGTGATTGTGTTGATTCATGATTAATTGTTGATATTGGGGAAAGAGGAACCAGTGTTGATGCAGTCAACCTTATAGTTCTTTTCCTTGATGCTGGTTTGGTTCCATCAAAGGTACAGCTTTTGTATGTGTTTTCACCTGGGAAGGAGCATGTGGTATGGTAGGCTGATGTAGGCTGAGATATTTGTCACTCATACAGGGCGCACGGTGGCTTAGTGGTTAGCACATTCACCTCACACCCCCAGGGTCGGGGTTCGATTCCCACCGGGGCCCTGTGTGTGCGGAGTTTGCATGTTTCCTCCGGGTACTCCGGTTTCCTCCCCCAGTCCAAAGACATGCATGGTAGGCTGATTGGCATGTCCAAAGTGTCCGTAGTGTATGAATGGGTGTGTGAATGTTTGTGATTGTGCTTCCTGGGATAGGCTCCAGGTTCCCTGTGACCCTGAAAAGGATAAGTGGTATAGAAGATGGACGGATGGACATTATAGAACAATGAAATTCTTTTATTCACATATCCCAGCTTGTTAGGAAGCTAGGGTCAGAGTGCAGGGTCAGCTATGATGCAGCATCCCTTGAGCAGAGAGGGTTAACAGTGGCGGTGTTGTGGTTTGGACCCCCAATCTTCAGATCATTAACCTGGAACTTTAGCTGTTTAGCCACCACTGCTCTTAATGGTGCCACCCCAGCAACATGGAAATGTACAGTCTGGCGCCTTCATTTCTGAGGGTGTGGAATTATTGGCACGCTTGGTAAGAACTGTTGAAGTTAAGTGAAGTCGTGCTTTATTGTCATCTCAACCATACACGCCGTATGCCAAATGTTTGTGGACACATGACCCACACACTCCATTCCAATACCCTGGCTGTTAATATGGACTTGGTCCCCTCTTTGCTGCTATAACAGCCTCCACTCTGCTGGGAAAGCTTTCCACTAATGTTCTTATGCACTGACTTTGCTAAACCATTCCTTTATGGACCTTGCTTTGTGCACAGTGACATTGTCTTTCTGGAACAAGACTGGGCCTTTTAGTCACAGTAATTTGTGTGCTTCCAGATTAGTGGCAACACTTTAGGGAAGGTACAAATATGGCTATCAAGGTCATTTGTCCACATACTTTTGGCCATGTAGTGTAATTAGCTTAATCCCACAATTCAACCTTTTATTTGAACTAAATTCAGTCTAAGAAAATTAAAAGGTTTTTATCACAAATACAATTATTGGCACCCCTGCATTTACTACTTTGTGCCACCTCCCTTTGTCAGCATAACAGTACAAAGCCTACTCCTATAATCCTTGATGAGATCAGAGAATAGAGCCTGAAGATTTTGAAAACTCTCCTCTATACAGAATCCAACCACATCTTCCAGTCCTAGGTTCTCTCTTGTGAGCTCTCCTTTTCTGCTCCCCACATAGGTTTAGGTCAGGGAACTGGGATGGCTCTGTGAAAAGCTTGATTCTGTGGTCATTGAACCAGTTTGGTGTGGGTTTGGACTCATGTTTTGGGTCATCGTCCTGCTGGAAGATCTAACTAACCTACAACTGACGGAGGAGTAGCAGATCTGCAAATAAACAAAAAACAGTCTTGACTTCTTTAAAAAAGAAATACAAGACTGGATTAGGTAGCTGAATTAAAAATCTGTAATGTGTTAGTTGCATTAAGAAAATAAAACACTGTTGCTTTCAACAACATTAATCAGTGCAGCTCCTTACAAGCCACTCCCACCTAGCTACTGGCTTCACTATTTCACCATGCCAAGCATTGCATTTGGATACCATCTCTTCAAACACTTTCAACTCGTTAACAGGTCCAGGCTCCTGCCAGTTTCCACTGACTATATACTTTTGGATAATCTCTAGTGGGCAGCTGGTTCAGTAGTATCTGTACTGGAGAGTGACCACCAAGGCCAACAAACTGCACTTTCAGTATGTAATGGCAAAAAAATGAAGGATCTAGGCAAGTTGAGTGGGGAAAATACAATGTACGAGCCAAAAGTGGTTTTCATCTTAAAGGTAATTTCCTTCAGGGAGAGAAAAAATTCTGTAAAATGCTTGCTCAGTGTCTAGCAGCCATACAGTCAAATGGCTCCAAAATAATCCTTTGGTTGTAAGAAGTAGTATTGAAGGGCATGTTGCAATTGAGAAACCAATTATTGCAGAAAGGCAACACAAGAGCCTTTACTACTCTCAAGATCATACAACAACCAGAGGCACAACATTTTATAGAAAAATTAGTTTTTAATATTTTTTAAATTTTAATTAGTTTTAAAAATTAATTTTAAATCTTTTTGTTTGTTTGTTTCTAGTATGTCAGGAACATTATTGGAATATGTTTACCTTTAGTTTTAATACTGCAAAAAAAAAAATGTAATAATTCATCCATGCTTTTCTGTAATCTGTTTTTTATTTTTTTTTTAAATCCCTCCAGATTTACCAGGCAGTGTCAGTTAAGATTCATATGTTGATTAGCTCATCTTTGTTTTGTTGTGGAGAAAAATACTCTCTTCTATGGAAGCCCTGAGCAGCCATGCATTATTAATTTTTTTTCTTTCTTGTATTCTCGTGATCTTGACTTAAATTTTCTGTGTACTCGACATCCATCTTCCCGAAGTCAGTGGGGTTTTTTTAATGGGTTTTTGGTTAAATGCCTGAAATAAGGTCTGTGGTTAACACAAACTCAAGATATGTTCACATTTTATACTATGACATAAAATACATCAGTAATACCCCACTCGTGTTTTTTGAAAGCTTTTACGTGTCTTGAAAAAGTGGCTAAATGGTATTACAGAGGTTCTTGGGGACATTAAACGTCATCACGCCGAACAAGAAAACTCATCTGCTACAGCCTCTTTGTTTTTATACTCGTGCTCTTGCGAGCTGTTCCAACTCAAACTTTCCAACTTGTAGATTTATTAGTTTATAGTGTAGTGTAGTAACAATTGTAGTGTTTTTTTTTTTTTTTAAATAAAGACTGAAAGAGTTGTCGGAAGCGTAGCAGTGGTGACGTTGAAGTCATGCGACCGTGGTGTAGTTCGTTTATAGCCTAACATTAGCGTTTTACTTCTGCCGATTGTATTTAGGCTTCAAAATCCATATAAGTTGATTTGTGAAGATTATCTTAATGAAAAAAACATGTAAGAATCATAAACTTTTGTTGGTCACAGAGTTTATTTTCTGCAATAATCCAAAAGCCAATGGAAAAATCCTATTGGTTTTTTTGTCTAGGGAACCATGGTGATGCTAACTTCTGGGGTGGCCTACAAAAATACTTCATCCCGGCAGGACGACTTCTACTTTAGTGTCCCACACTTGAGAAGGGGACACCCCTCTCTCCTAATGCGGAGATAAAGCCCATTTCTACATTATATATTCCATTACACTTATGATGGCAAAGATGCCAACGTGCATAAAACACCAGTCACATTCACAAGGCACGAGATTTTCTCGTGATAAAATTATGTTGTGTGTAAACAGCTTTTGGTTATGTCAAGATCATGTGAAAACAACAACAAAAAAACATTAATAATGCCTGGCAGCTTAGGGCTTCCATATGTTTTGTCATATTTCTGACTACTTCAGTGTTAAATTGTATAAAGGTTGATTCCTCATGCTGTATCTTTGAGAAAATGACTGACTGGTAAAACAGCGTGATCTCGACCATTCAAACACACTGCAGAAATAATAAGATCCAGACTATAGTACAAAAATAGCCTTGTTGTGAAATGTGGAGTGTTTCACAATTTTAGATGTCACTGATTTAAAGTCTCTTTATATTCATGTTTATAGACACAATGATTTGCGGTGACCCAAAACTGACAACATTTGAAACGCCAAATCTTTTTAGATGAAAAGCAACTTGTGCATCCAAATGACACATGATTTGGTGTTCACATGATCTCCTGAGTTTTCACAGTAGTATTGTGTGTGTGTGTGATGTGAAGTGAATTCAGTCCTGTCGTCATAGCATTCAATTGTATGTTTAAGTTGCGCTGCCTGTGAAAGCTAAACTTGACTTAAGCTTCTGAGAGAGTTTTGTATTCCAGGTCAACACAGGATTTGTGCAGATCATTTTTTTGTTGCTACATTAGGATCCAAAGGTCACAGGCATCTATGAGGACCTACATTTATCTAACTGTTTATTTAAAAAAATATATATTTAATCAGAGACACATTTGTGGCTGAAAAATAAATCTATTCTAATCACACCTCAGTTTTTCCATTTTGCGCTAATCCTCAAGAACTGTGCTATCATCTCGCTTATTTTAATTGAGTAAAGACACTTTTGAAGTTATATTAATGAAGAATGATGGACTATTTCTTGATAAATACACCTGAATGACATGTATGTTTAAACTCTTGGTTTTATTTGCAATTTTTTTTCGATATTTATACAATTTTAAATGGCTGTCCGATCGCAATGCACTTTTTGAAAGTAGAATCGATAATGGAAGTGAATTTTTAACCTATTTCCTATTAACTGACATATCAAAATGCTTGATCAAAACCATTCCTTTATGTGAAGTTAATTTTCACTGAACAGCATTGGGTACCAGAGTTTCCTCTGAGTTTCATGGGAGAGATTCAACAAATTAAGCCTGCAGCACAGAAAAAGTTGATTCAGTGCTGGAAAATCAATAGTGCATGACTTCTGAAGCCTGCAACTTTTATGCTCATCTGACATCTTGGTGCCTTTAGAATGGGTTTTCTCAGCCTCCAGTCCAATTGTGTAAGGACATAAATCTTTTTAGGTAGGGAATTTTGTTCCTATCTATAACTCCATAACAGCATCGTGAAAGCACGGAGTCAGTGTCAGTCTTGCTCTTTCAGTTTGTGGTTAATCATGTTTCAGTTCAGTAAGCCAGCCAATAGGTAGTTTCTGGAATAAATGTGCAAGCTAACGTTGGCTTATATCCAAGCTTCTGATCTGTGTGTCAAGTACTTAAGGTACTGATGTTCCTTAAAATCAATATATATATATATATATTTTTTTTTATAGCTCTGCTTTTTTTTTTCTTTACATAACACTGAAGAACTGTTATTGACACATCATAAATTCAATAGCTAGTCCACTAGAATGCAAATGAAAGCTACGATGTGCTGCCAAGTCCCATGTTTTGGTTGAAAACTTAATTGATGCGGCTGAAAAGTTGTAGTTGACGTAATATAACAACATATGGTAAGCTAGTTAAGTGTATTAATAAAGACCAAAGTCCTTTTCTGCGTCTAAAAAAAGTTTCTGATGGAGCACACAGCTGTGGTGGTCTGTCCTAGCAGCACATGTAATCACTCAGTGTGTTTACATGGACAACAATAATCCACTATTAACCCAATTAAGACAATTCTCTGATTAAGAAACTACCATGTAAACAGCAATTTTTAATTACCTTAATCTGATTAAGGTTATACTCAAAGTAAACACAAATCGAATTAGGACATGTGGAGTACTCCTGTTTTAGTCGCATTATGGACGTGTATTACAGACATGTAAACACCTTAATCACATTATTAACGTTGTGTGAGTTTTCACCGCGTTTTGCAACAGGACACGATCACACACGGCAGTGCTCAACCATTTTACTGCAAACAAGAGAGTTCGGCTGTGTCCCAAACCGCATACTTGCCTAATATAGGCCTATAGCTGGCGAAATACATGTATCTCGGCTACTATACAGTAGGTAAGTAGGCGGTTTGGGACGCAGCCCATGGCTTCAAGCAGTCGTCTATTAGCACGTATAGCATGACAAATAATTGACTGCATTGGAAGCGTTCGTAAAAATTTTTTTAAATAAAAACACCCAAAACTATATATACGGTACCATAACGAAGACAAACTGTATGTTAATACGTGAAATTCTGGAGGGACGGCGTGGTGCGGTGACGTAATGACGTGTGCTGTTAATCTAATTATATTCTAGAACATGTAAAACGGGAACATGAAAGGAGTATTCTAAAAGCGACTCATGTAAACACCTCGATCACATTATTATCTTACTCAGAGTTAGGTCAATAATTAGATTACTGCTGTCCATGTAAACGTAGTCAGGGTTTCAACGTACCTCAGATCTTCTCTGCCAGTGTGCATAGTGCAGCGAGTGGTGGAATCAACCTGGGTTATGTCAATAGGAGCTTTGATTAACATAGCATTACTCTCTCTCCCCAACAACTAAAGAGTTTTTTCAGTCATCGTGTATCTTCCCAACATAGGGCATTATCTAAATCAAGTAAATAAGCAGATCTTAAGGTCAGCATGAGGTTCTGTGGTATGTGAACAACCTGATTGAATTCAAATGAGTGAATAAATAAAATAGAATAGAGTACACGTAGAAATTACATGTTGGCAACTTAACAAGCCATTAACTTCTTCCTTTCCCTCTTAAGTATGAATTTGCATGTATGTGTGTCGATGATGGTAATAAAAGCAATGTAACAAGGCAAAAGGCACATCATGGGGCCAAGACGACATTTAAAAAAAAAAAAAAAAGGGCGGTATGTTTAGACACGAGTATTGAAATTTCATTCCAGATCTTCCTGCTTCCAAGAAATTAAAGGCTGTCTAGGGAAAATTATGCTGGGAGTCTGCTGTACTGTACAAATGAACCTCCTGACCCAAGATTGTTGCCATTTTTTTCTCCGCAAACAATCAGTGGGTCCGTCCAAATTTTTTTTTTTTTTTTTTTACTGGAGAATACAGATGAGGCCAAAAAGCTGAATTTAAACCTAGCTGGATGGGAGAAGAAGCCTTTATTTGTCACATATACATTAAAGTACAGTGAAATCCTTTTCGTCGTATATGCCAGCTTGTTAGTAAGTTGGGGTCAGAGTGCAGGGTCAGCCATGATACAGTGCTTCTGGCGAAAAGAAGGTTAAGGGCCTTGCTCAAGGGCCAAAAAGTGGCAGTTTGGCAGTGCAGGAGCTTGAACCTCCTACCTTCTGTTCATTAATCCAGAGCCTTAACTGTTGAGCCACCACTGCACTACTGAGTATGTTTGGATTTTCACTCTCGATCATGTATTGAGAGTGCTGTTGAATTTTGCTTGTTGTCTCCTGTTACCTTGATCATTTTCCGCTCATCTGAGGAGCTTCATGAATTCTACGTATAAGTAGAGAAACATATTATGATTGACAGTTCCAGGGGTTTATGTCAAGGTGTTAAGGCAAATTTAGCAGAACTTCAATGACTAGCCATGAGGCTCAACCCTCTAGCCTTTTGCCTCCAGGAAACACACCTAACACCAAACAGCCCTATGTTTGACAATCTTATTATATAAAAATTTTTTTGAGTCTTATTAAAATTCATATAACACAAATGATAAAATGAACTACATTTTTTTGGACTTTTCACAACATTACGCATAGCTTTAAATGCATGTACAGTATAACGTATATTTTTATGTATATACGTGTGTGTGTGTATATATATGTGTGTGTGTGTATATATGTGTGTGTGTGTGTGTGTGTATGTATATATATATATATATATATATATATATATATATATATATATATATATATATATATATATATATATATAAAAAAACAATATAATAGGGGCTTCATTTATCAATTATGAGTAGTTTTATTTATTTAGTTTATTTTCACAAACTTGTCTCCATGGTATACTTAGTCCCTGACCTAGTCGGCTAGCGTAATTCATGCAAATTACATGATTTGAAGTTGAGGTTTATATTATGTAGTCTTCTAATTGGTAAATTTACACTTTCAGGAGCACGAGTAGGATATGAAGGTTTGTGGGATTTTCTTTAATGCCATTAAGCATTAAGCTTGATGAATGAGGGCCATTGTTAGTAAATTGTTATGGTATAAAAAAAAGTCTGTTTGGAAATGTGGATGAGGAATTTTATATACGTGTAGGGGTTAAAGATCTATAAAGGCAAGACATCCGTGCTGATTGTTAGCATCGCATTAATGGCTGATGTTGCTGTGAAACTAACTAAAGACTGTTCTGTGCTGTTGCAGTGGGTCCACTCCGAGTCGAGTTTTCCACTCCAGTGAGCCTTGATCAGGTGAGGAATGAGAACCCAGCGCTGCAGGAGGGAGGACGCTTCAAACCCAAAGATTGCGTAGCTCTGCAGAAAGTGGCCATCATCATCCCCTTCCGAAAGCGAGACGAGCACCTCAAATTCTGGTTGTATTACCTGCACCCGATCCTGCAGCGGCAGCAGCTCGACTACGGTGTCTACGTCATCAACCAGGTAAGTCCTTCTCAACTCTGTTAATGTGTGTAATTGTATAAAAAAAAAATAAAAAAAATTCAGGTTTTTTGCGATATGTGGTATTATTGAGATTTACTCGTTCATTCATTCATCTTTAGTAACTGCTTTATCCTGACCAGGATAATAAACAAAAATACACTATGGCCAAAAGTATGTGGACACCTGGCCACGACACCCATATGTGCTTGTTGAACATGGCATTATTATGGAGTTAGTATGCTCTTTGCTGTTATAATAGCTTATCTTCTGGGAAGACTTTCCTCTAGATTTTGGAGTGTGTCTGTGGGGATTTGCTCATTCAGCCACAACAGCATTAGTGAGTTCATTAGTGACGTTGGGTGAGGAGGCCTGGGGTGCAGTCGCCATTCCAATTTATTCCAAAGGTGTTCAGTGGGGTTGAGGTCAGGACTCGATGCAGGCCACTCGTGTTCTTCCACTCCAGCCTTGGTAAACCATGTCTTCGTTGACCTTGCTTTGTGCACGGGGACATTATCGTGCTGGAACATGTTTGGGGCCCTTAGTTTAAATGAAGGTAAATTGTAACACTACAGCATACAAAGATATTGTAGACAATCATATGCCTCCAACTTTGTGGCAAAAGTTTGGAGAATGCCCACGTTTGGGGGGTCATGGTCAGGCATCCACATACTTTTGGTCATATAGTGCACACAGGTTCTGGTGGAGACTGCCTGGATACAGTGTGTACTACAGAGATGTTCATTTAGACAAACATGCAAACCATTTTTTAAGAGTAGTAATGCCAGTTTGTTTTTCCACATTAAAGGCAAATGTAGGATTCTGTTTGATAGACAGAAGGTGTGTGAAACAGAACTGTGTCAGAAACAATGCTGTGGTAGTGTAGTAGACCGATTAAGTGTTGGTCAGGCATTATATAGGTGTATTATTCACAAATGAATATGGTAAAAGCCAACAGATGGCTTCAGTAAAGATATCTATTGGTATACTGCTGGCAAAGCTAGTTAAAATTTGCATGCACTTTTATGTGGCTCTGATGGCATTACTTCACGATGACTGATCGGTAGAATCTCTGTAGATTTCTCTTTTTTTTTTCTACTTTTTTTGTGGTTTCACAGCCAGCACAGTGTTATTAAGGTTTGAATTGAAAGTAAAAATTTGGTACTAATGGTACAAACCCTTCATTTGCAAAAGAGTGTGTTTATATTTGCCTTTTCCTCTTTCCAGACTTTTTAACCACACACATTTCCTGTATTGTGTGTTATAGCTATTATCATCTGGTTTACATGTGCATGAAATTATGGTTTCCTTTTCCAAGATCTTGAGAAGTGAATAAAACATACTTACACCTGAGCAATGTCAAACGTTGCTCTTCGTTTCCTCTGAATAGCAAATTTGTACAGGTCTCTTTACAGCATACAGTCCTCTCTCTGAAAGTACTGGAATGGCAAGGCCAGTTCAGTTGTTTTTGATGTAGACTGAAGATATTTGGGTTTGAGATAAAAAGATTGATATGAGATAAGAGGTTAGGATTTCAGTTTTAATTTCCTGGTATTTACATCTAGATCCATTAAAAGGTAGAATAATTTGTAAAACATGGAACATTTTCTATCAGACCACCCAATTTTTAGGTGAGCAAAAATATAGGAACAGATTGAAGTAAATTAAAGTAAACAACACTTAATATTTGGTTGCATATCCTTTGCTTACAATAACTGCATCAAGCCTATGACTCGTTGACGTCACCAAATTGTTGGTTTCTTCTTTTGTGTTGCTTTTCCAGGCTTGTACTGTAGCCTCTTTCAGTTGTTGTTTGTTTCGGGGGGTTTCTCCCTTCAGTCTCCTCTTTATTAGGTGAAATGCTGCTCAACTGGTTTAAGGTCTGGTGATTGACTTGGCCAGTCTAAAACCTTCCATTTTCCCCCCGATAAAGTCCTTTGTTTAGTTTGCAGTAGGGATGTCGCGATACCAAAAATCTAGTAGTCGGTACCGATACCACCAAAACTACACAATACTCGATACCAAAATCGATACCACTGTGTGGTATAAAAAAAAATAATAAAAAATTTAAAAACTCTCCTGGAGGACATCCTCCTCTGGCTGAGAGAGAGAGAGAGGATATTTTAGTTATCAAACACTGTCTAACAATGAGTGGAGGCTACAGTGGAGGTGCACTCCTAAGCGCGCGTGTGCACACCTTATACTCTGAATGCAAGCATTAGTTTAAATTCACTCTCATTGTGGCAGGCCAAAAAGATTTATTAAAAGCATGAACATGTGAATAATTATTAGTCACATTAGGCTACATTTTGCTGACAGGACACGGGCTGAATGGCGATGCATGGTGGCCCGTTAGAAGGTAGTTTATAACACTGCAATGCGTTAGCGTCATTAACAAATAACTGGCTATTGCTAACATTACATGGAGCATAGCGTTAGCTGGTTTCACGGCTACAATGCCAGCTGCCTCAAACAAACATAATATAGGACCGTCTTTCAGGTGCTTCGCCAGATTCCAGGTGTTTCCTCGCTTTGTTTGAAATGAACGATAGCATCGGTTGCACACCGGCTTCAGAGCATCAATTATATGTTCATTGTCATCCGCCTCGAATGAGAAGTATTTCCATATTCCATGTGACTTTTCCTTTCAACGAGTCGGGGTGGAGCTAAACTTCTGTAGTTTTTCCCGTGTGCTTGTAGGCGTTCTTCTTCTTCTTCACCACTTGTGGTCGACTAAAACACTTGTGCGTATTTGCTGCCCCCCCCCTCAGTTCCGGAAGAATTGCAACCCCGGTACCGTCATAACAATCGATACCAACGCTTCTCCAGAAAAACAAGTACTGTCACATTTTAATAATGTTGGTACAGACTTGGTAAAGAAGTATCAGTTCTCATGACATCCCTAGTTGGCAGTGTGTTTTGATCATTGTCTTGCTGCATAATAAAGTTCTTCCTGGTTTGTTTGGATGCATTTCTCTGTAAATTGGAAGACAAAATGTTCCTGTAAATGTCTGAATTCATTCTGTTACTCCCATCATGAGTCACAACATCAATAAAGATTAGCGAGCCTGTTCCAAAAGCAGCCATGCAAGCTTGGGTTTTTCTTCACAGCTCTCACATGGTTTGTCATCAGCTGCTGCTGTTTTTCTTGGCCAACCCATTCATTGTCTGTTGCTCAGTACACCAGTGGTTTCTTTCTTTTTCAAGACATTTCAAATTGTTGTACTGGCTATGCCCAATGTTTGTGCAGTGCCTCTGGTTGATTTTCCCTCTTTTCTGAGCTTCAAAATGGCTTTGTTTTCTCCCATAGACAGCTCTCTGATCTTCATCCTGTGTTATGCTTTTTAACATCAAATTTAGTCTTCACAGGTGAAGACCAAGGCTAAAACCAAGAGTAGATGTCCAGAGCTATTTATTCTTTAAACAGTCAATCTAACAGGACACACCTGGGTAACAAGAAACACCGGTCAGTCTTATGTTCCAGTATTTTTGCTCACCTACAGATTGGGTGGCCTGATGTATGTAATATATTCTATGATTAACACGTCTACATATAAATACCAGGAAACAAAAACTGAAATTCTGAACGCTCTTCTCATGTTCATCTTTTGATCTCAAACTTAAATGTCTTCAGTTTACAGCAAATACATATTACAATACATTACAGCAAATTACCATTCCAGTAGTTTTAGAGGGGATTGTAAACACTTGTCATTTTTATTTCCTTCCTTCTCATAAGCATGGTGTTGAGTGAGGCATTTTTTGTTGATATGCTCACCATTCCATCACAATGCTTTCTTTTGTGCTCTACAATGCAAACACTTCCTTAAACTTGTATGTATGATAGCGAGGGAGTGGCGGAGGATGGGTAAAAAACTGCCATTATGGAAAGAACAAACCTTTCTTTAAATATATGAAACATGGAAAAAAAAAAAAAAAAGCTTTGCTACATATAAAAAAAAAACTTTGCTATGGTAATAAATTATTCCTCTCGCTGTACGTTCAGTAATCACACTTCCATGACCTTTTCCTGGCATGGAAATGGTTTGCAACACTTTAAATAAGCTGAACATGCTGACTGGGCTTGTTGTTCTAGTCGTGTTGACACTAGTTTATGTCCTCCTTTATGGTGTGACTGTAGAAACTGGGATGCATTCATTCACAGTGACTGTTTCCTTCATACAGAGGTCAACTTGACAGATGAACGGTTAAAGTAAAAAGTAGTGGCTCTGTTATGCTGTTGGGGCATTTATTTATTTTGTGTGCATGAGGTTTGGGTCCACTTTTCATCCTTGGAGGGAAACGTCACTGCAAATCAGTACAAGTTCTTCTGACTTCTGACCTTTATATTATGATGAAACATTTCTCTCCTAATGGGCGCAGTCTCTTCTACGATAACCCCACCCAATATACAGGTCAAGAAGGCCTCACTGAATGGTTTGATGAGGATGAAAATTATGTAAAGAATAAAAAAAATAATAAATCAGCTTGTGGGAAAATCTTTCGGAAGAATAGTGTTCACCACTCCAGAGACTTAAACGCCTTTCTGGTGGCTAATGGTGGCCAAATACCTTACTAAAACATTTTTTGTCACCTGTCTGTATGCAATTCTAAGAAAAAGTGTGAAATTGTTTAATCTGTTGTTTCTTAAAAAAAAATAATCTGAAAAATAATCTAAAATTATCTAAAAAATAAATTATTTTATTTTATAATTTAATATAAATTTTATAATTTGCATGAAATTTTCAAGGCAGAGTGGAGGTGAATACAAAACAAAATCCAGTGGAGTTGTTCTTGAAGCAAAAATCATGTCAAAGCATTGACCTTGCACTGAAAAAAGATGGACTGCTGAAGACACCAGATTTCACCTAGAGGTTTAGGTTTATCAGAAACAGCTGTGTGATGCAACATATTTTTCCAGTGTAATTTTCCAGTGTCCATTTTAGACTGTAGGTCATAACAGGACAACAGTCTGATTGTGGACAAAAAAATTTTGGGCAATGAACACTGTCAAAGTTGTCACCTTTTGTATTTGGATCTTCTTTTAATATTTTATATAATTTTTATTTATTTATTTTTTACTGTGCAAAATGTCTGACATTTCTGCTTGCTCGTACCATGTTCCTGTAGCTTCTGGTGTGAACCAGCTGCAGTTCTTTTTGCAAATTTTCCCAAATAAGGGAAAAGCATGAGAGTGCAGCTACTGCTTTATACACTTTAATCTCCTCTGGCTGGTTTTCCAGGCAGTTACTCAGCCTTGTCTCATGCTTTCTGCATTAGTCTGGATCTTTATCTTCAATATAGGTCTGTTTTGGTGTATTAAAAAGGGTGTAGATGTTTTAAAACGATTTTTCTTCCTTCTCTGAATGTTGTCTTTACTTGCTGCTCTGCTCACTCTTCTCTCTAATTTTGTCTCTCGCTCTTTGCCACCCCTCCTTTCCTCTCCACTTCGCCCTTATTCTCCCACCCCACCCCTGGTCAATCCCTCCCTGGCTTCCTGCCATCCTCTTCCTGACCAAATTGCCGGTCTTTTGCATGATGGCTTGCAGTACCTGGCGCTAACAGCAGTGTGGTGATAAAGGTGAGAAAGGTCTACTTGCTCTTTGTCTAGCCAATCATGAGTTGCTACTGAGACTGGGTGTCACTGCTGGTAATGTGTTTCTCTCTTTCTTTCTATTTTTCTCTTTTGCTTAATTTTTCTGCCATTTTCTTATTGTAATGACATTGTTATTATTTTTGGTTGAAGCTTAGTGACTCATGCACAGAAGTGCCATCTAATCTCTTAACTTCTTGAAAGAGGCCTTTCTTTGCTTTGATTTAATATTTCAGCTCACAAAGTTCTTATGTTCAGAATAATAGTTTATATATTCACACACTTTAGGAGTAATGTACCACTGCCCATTTGTGCAGTTGTCCGAACAGCCAATCATTTGGCAGCAGCACAATGCATAAAATTATGCAGATACAAGTCAAGAGCTTCAGTTAATGTTAATCATCATGCATCAGAATGGGGGGAAATGGCATGGTGGTTGGTGCTAGACTTCATGGTGTGAGTATTTCAGAAACTGCTGATGTCCTGGGATTTTCATGCACAGCAGAGTTTTGCCGGAAATAAGGGAAAAAAAAAAGCATCCAGTGAGTGTCAGTTCTGCAAATTGAAATGCCTTGTTGACGAGAGAAGTCCGAGGATAATGGTCAGTCTAACTTGCGCAGACAGGAAGCCCACAGCAACTCAAATAATCACTCTTTACAATTGTTATGAAGAGAAAAGCATCTCCGAATACACAACACGTCAAACCTTGAGACAGATGAGCTACAACAGCAGAAGATCACATCAGATTCCACTCCTGTCAGCCAAAAATAGGAATCTGAGGATACAGTAGATACAGGCTTACACAAACTGGACAGTGCAAGATTGGTCTATGTAAACTCTAGAGATTGTTGTGTATGAAAATCCCACGACATCAGTAGCTTCTGACATAAGTAGCGGCCACACTAAACTTTTCAGTTCCATTAACCTCCATTTATACGCATACGAATGCTGGAGACCAGAAACGCACGCTCAATGTGAAGAAGGTACGCATTTCGCTGCGTTTCCAAAGTTCATGCTTGATGAACGCCGACCTGCGAATCCGAATCACGTGAAGACTTGTGACTAGTAAAGGATCGACATGTTACGGCGTGACCTTTTCAGAAAATCGCAGATGGAGGAAGCACTGATTAAAGCAGTGTTGCACCATACGATTCTATACAACAGAGCTTTAAAAGAAAAATGAAATCAACGTGGAAAGAGAATCTGCCTGGTTTGTGGTGTTGCTGCATTGCTGCATACAGGGACAAATGGTATATTTTAACACCAGAACAACTATTTGTAAATTATTTTGTAATGGTTTCAAGGGTTCTCTGAAATATTTACTGCTTTAACGTTATTACATGCTGCAGTGCTCTGTGGACAGTTCAAAATTACTTTATATTGTACAAAAAATCCAACACCATGGTGCATGTGGTCACACCCGTTTGCTGCACATATTTGCAGCAGTCTCTGAAGAAAATTCACATGCTGAAGTCTAGTGTGACCGCCGCTTTACTCAAACCAGCCTGTCTGCAGCAACAAGCACATCACGATTAAAGTCACACAGACATTTTTCCCCATCCTGATGTTTGATGGGATTCTCTAGTAAAACTCCTTAAAAAAAAATGTCCCTCATTCCCTCCTGCCGTGAAGAACAAGCACAGCCAAGGGCCCTTGCAGGTGACAGATTTCAGATATCTCTGTCTGAATGCTTTTTCTCTTTTCTTTACTCTCTTTGTTTACTGCTCACCGTAGAGAGCATTTAACAGAAAGCCTTTATAGGCTTCATCTTTGACTATCTAAGACTCAATCTTTCACTGCCATTGCGTTTTCAAACGGCAGACTCCTCCAGTCCTCCAGAGACCACAAGGACAGATAGAGGCCTAAAAGCACCTGAAAGGATTTGCATGGGAACTTGAGACGACCTGAGCTTTTGTCCTAAGGCAGGGGATTCTCACATTCATTACATTGATACAGAGCTGTTTGGTTCCAAGTTATCTTCAGGTTCATTGTCATTTTTATTTTTTCACGTTGTGCCATCTTTCACGCTGTCGTATCACATTATGTGCAATATGTTTTCTAAACTAAACACGAAAACAAAATCTATACCTTAAGAAGATGTAGAAACTAGGGAATCACTGTTATCGGTCTGATTGTGTGCTCGTAACTCTTACTCGTAAAAAAATGCAGTGATACCAATATTGGATACCAAGTAATAGTATGTGTTGTTAGCCTAGTGTATGTTGTCGTGCTAATGACATAACGGGACGACACAGAATGACTGCGATCTGGATATATTTTATTATTAATGCATGGTAGTCAAAGCAAAGCAGACTGTAAATACCAAGGTGAGGAACTACAGCATCCTACAACAATACAAGTAACTGCCAACCTGAGCATGTAGAGTGGTATCAGCAAGCATGGTCATTATAATGAGTGCAAGGTGCCATGAATTGTGCACACACACAGCTATTATGGAGAAGTGAAGCACGTAAGCAGAGAAACTGTCACACTTCATTTATGCGAACACTGAGACACATGCTGTTTAATAAAAATACTATTGACATCCTACACAGAAAACTCCACACAAGGAGTTTTTCACGTTTTTGCTTAGCAGTAAACAGCAACAACCAGCATATAGAGAGCTAATTAAAATGTTTAATGACACCTCTGATTGATTAATACCAAGTAGCTTACTTGTTTCAGTATAAACAAATACCAGAAAACATATTCTCAGTATAAAAAAAAATGCAACCAATCAGCGGTCAAAGTAGCTAGTGAAATTCCACATGATGCAATCTTGATACATAACAAAAGGTAATATACACAATAGTGTAATATGAATGAAAAACAATTATCTATCAGCCCATGCTGACCCCATGACAAAAGAGAACATGCGTAAATAGATACTACTCATAACATGCAAGTGCAAAGGGCATTTCTGCATAGATGTACAAGTGCTTTCAGAGAAAGAAATCTGATCCGAGAATGAAACTTCCACCCTGGTTTAGTGTAACACACTGCCATTGTCTGGTTAAACAACTCAACGTCAGGCCGCCTCTTCAATCAGGGCAGTTGTGGTATGGTAAAACTCCACTGTAGGCAAGACTTTTCAGCTTTTATATTCAAGCAACGGAGAATGCCCGGGCATCAGGTTTTGTGTGATCATTAACCTGGTTCTAACAGTGGAACCATGACAACTGGCAGTAAAGTAAAGATGCAAACGCCCAATAGCAAGCAGTGGAGAGAGATTTGCATACTTGAGGGGGGAAAAAAATCTGAATGCTGGTGAGATTTTATTTTCTGAGCTTGATGCTATCATTAATCTGAAACTAAATTATTTTGCAAATTATTCATATATAAACATAAGCTAATGTGAAAGGTCTTAAATGTTGGTAATTAGAAGTGTTTAAAATAGCTTAAAATTGTACAGCATGCCATTTGCCTACTTGAATACATTTTACATCACATTATTTATATATATACTTATATATATACTTATATATATATATATATATATATATATATATATGTGTGTGTGTGTGTGTGTGTGTATGTATGTTGCTGCAATTGTAAGAAATCTGCATACTATAGATATTGCTAGAATTATTTTTTTTAAAAAAGAGAGAGAGCTGTATGCAGCCTTTTTTTTTTTAGCTAGCTGGCTGAATTAATTTTTTCCTTTTTTAAAATGTAAAAAGGTGTATGTGTGTCTGTCATTTTTCACGATATTATCTCTACTCTTCAGCACGTGAAATATGTTGTGTAAACAAGGTGCAAATCTCTCGATTTCTGCTTAGATGTGTAAGTGAGAGTGTTTGTGTATTGTACTTAAAAACATCCATCATGATCTCATCTCTCAGGATGGAGAAGAGACGTTTAACCGGGCCAAACTGCTCAATGTTGGCTACGCTGAGGCCCTGAAGGAATACGACTACGAATGCTTCGTATTCAGCGACGTTGACCTCATTCCCATGGACGACCGAAACACGTACAAATGCTTCAGTCAGCCAAGACACCTGTCTGTCTCCATGGACAAATTCGGCTTCAGGTAACCCATCACTAGTGTTCAGCTCCCTTTACTTTGGGAAGTGAGAGTTTGAAAAAGCAGTTATACATCAGCCCTACAGTTTTCCTTACTTCAGCTCAAGCCCTGTTGAAATTGCAGCATCTTAGTCCAAAAAAACCCAAAACTGATTGGATTTAAATTTATTTGAATTGTTGCAGCCCCATCATTATATCCTTTGTTGTACTATGAAGTGATATTGAGCCTTCCAATTCTGAAAATTGCCGAGGGTGCACACTTAATTATGTTTTAATCATGCTCGCAATTTTGGATTTTTTAAATTAATTAAACATAAGCCTCTGTGATTATTGGTGAGCAGAGTTATGTTTTGATAAAGTTTTGATGAAGTAATGAAGTGCAACAGCACTATGGTGTACTTAATTGTAACAAATAATAGTGAATTTAGTGATGAACAAAATAATTTACTTTTTATCCAAGGTCTGAAGTGCTGTACAACAAATTACAAGAGCTAAATTGCTAAAGAGAACAGTACACTAGAAGACTCTTATTTTCTGGCTTTCTCTGGGAATTGCAGCACTTTCTCCTGAGGTTTAATTTGCATCGAGTCTCAGCAACACCTGTGTTTTTCCATTTTGTTCAGACTTATCTCTGCCTTCCGTGCTCCCAACTAGTACTCTGGAGCCTCATTTGCATTCCATTTCTTTTCCACAACACACACGAACACACACAAAGTAAAGTGTGTTAAACCTGGCTTAAAGTGTCACTATATATGACTATTTATATATACATACATGTACAGTATCTCACAAAAGTGAGTACAGCCCTCACATTTTTGTAAATATTTGATTATATCTTTTCATGTGACAACACTGAAGAAATGACACTTTGCTACAATGTAAAGTAGTGAGTGTACAGCTTGTGTAACAGTGTAAATTTGCTGTCCCCTCAAAATAACTCAGCACACAGCCATTAATGTCTAAACCGCTGGCAACAAAAATGAGTACACTCCTAAGTGAAAATGTCCAAATTGGGCCCAAAGTGTCAATATATTGCGTGGCCACAATTATTTTCCAGCACTGCCTTAACCCTCTTGGGCACGGAGTTCACCAGCGCTTCACAGGTTGCCACTGGAGTCCTCTTCCACTCCTCCATGATGACATCACGGATGGTGGATGTTAGAGACCTTGTGCTCCTCCACCTTCCGTTTGAGGATGCCCCACAGATGCTCAATAGGGTTTATGTCTGGAGACATGCTTGGCCAGTCCATCACCTTCACCCTCAGCTTCTTTAGCAAGGCAGTGGTAATCGTGGAGGTGTGTTTGGGGTCGTTATCATGCTGGAATACTGCATACTTTTCATGCTCTGCTTCAGTATGTCACAGTACATGTTGGCATTCATGGTTCCCTCAATGAACTGTAGCTCCCCAGTGCCGGCAGCACTCATGCAGCCCCAGACCATGACACTCCCACCACCATGCTTGACTGTAGGCAAGACACACTTGTCTTTGTACTCCTCACCTGGTTGCCTCCACACACGCTTGACACCATCTGAACCAAATAAGTTTATCTTGGTCTCATCAGACCACAGGACATGGTTCCAGTAATCCATGTCCTTAGTCTGCTTGTCTTCAGCAAACTGTTTGCGGGCTTTCTTGTGCATCATCTTTAGAAGAGGCTTCCTTCTGGGACGACAGCCATGCAGACCAATTTGATGCAGTGTGTGGCGTATGGTCTGAGCACTGACAGGCTGACCCCCCCCCCCCCCCCACCTCTGCAGCAATGCTTGCAGCACTCATACGTCTATTTCCCAAAGACAACCTCTGGATATGACGCTGAGCACGTGCACTCAACTTCTTTGGTCGACCATGGCAAGGCCTGTTCTGAGTGGAACCTGTCTTGTTAAACTGCTGTATGGTCTTGGCCACCGTGCTGCAGCTCAGTGTCAGGGTCGTGGCAATCTTCTTTTCGCCTAGGCCATCTTTATGTAGAGCAACGATTCTTTTTTTTCAGATCCTCAGAGAGTTCTTTGCCATGAGGTGACCAGTATGAGGGCGTGTGAGAGCGATGACACCAAATTTAACACACTTGCTCCCCATTCACACCTGAGACCTTTTAACACTAATAAGTCACATGACACCGGGGAGGGAAAATGGCTAATTGGGCCCAATTTGGACATTTTCACTTAGGGGTGTACTCACTTTTGTTGCCAGCGGTTCAGACATTAATGGCTGTGTGTTGAGTTATTTTGAGGGGACAGCAAATTTACACTGTTATACAAGCTGTACACTCACTACTTTACATTGTAGCAAAGTGTCATTTCTTCAGTGTTGTCACATTAAAAGATATAATCAAATATTTACAAAAATGTGAGGGGTGTACTCACTTTTGTGAGATACTTTATATGTATACGTGTGTGTGTGTGCACACTAGGTTTCACACTTTTTTACTATGTTACTTTGGCATATAAAAGTTTGGAGACACTTGACTGAAATGTTTCTCATGATCTTAAAAATATTTTGATCTGAAGGTGGATGATTAAATGTTTGAAATCAGTGTTGTAGACAAAAATATAATTGTCAACATATTAATTTCTTTCATTAGAAAACTAACATTTTATTTCCAAAAAAATATTTTTTTAAATGAGTGACTTGAGCAAAATATTCCGAAAAGCAGCCATTAAGTGTCCAGCATAGGTAGGAACTCCTTTAATAGTGTTTAAAAAGCATCTCAGGGGAATTCCCCAAGAAATTGGTTGAGAAAATTTCAAGAATACATTTCTGGAAATTCTAGGCAAAAAGGGTGTCTACTTTGAAGATGCTAAAATACTAAATTATTTTTGGATTTTTTATCACAGCATAATTCCCATAGTTCCATTTGTGTTATTCCTAAGTTTTGATTACTTTAATATTATTCTAAAATGTGTGGGTGGAAAAAAGATAAAGAAAGAATGAGTGTGTCTAAACTTTTGACTGGGTATTTATATTGTGCGCGCGCACACACACATACAGACACACCCACTGATCAGCCATTGTCTTATAATTAAGACCGCTGAAAGGGTAATTGAATAACATTGATTATCTCGTTACAGTAACACCTGTCAAAGGGTGGGGTATATTAGGCAGCAAGTGAACAGTCAGTTCTTCGAAGTTGATGTGTTGGAAGCAGGAAAAATGGGCAAGCGTAAGGATTTGAGTGACTTTGACAAAAGCCAGATTGGGATGGCTAGATGACTGTGTTGGTGCATATCCAAAATGGCAGGTCTTGTGGGGCTCCCTGGTATGCAGTGGTTATTACCTACCAAAAGTGGTCCAAGGAACCAGCAACAGGTTCATGGCCGCCCAAGGCTCGTAGCACAAATTGCTGAAAAAGTTAATGTTGGCTATGATAGAATGGTGTCAGAAAACATAATCCATTGCAGCTTGCTGCGTAGCTGCAGATTGGTCAGAGTGCCCATGCTGACACCTGTCTACCATCGAAAGTGCCTGCAATGGGCTTGTGAGCAATGGGGAAAGGTGGCCTGGTCTGATCACATTTTCTTTTACTTCATGTGGACTGCTGGGTGCGTGTGCGTTGCTTACCTGGGGAAAATATGGCAGCAGGATGCACTATGTGAAGAAGGCAATACAGCGGAGGCATTGTGAATTTGTGAACTCGTTGTGAACTCTGGGTAATATTGTACTGGGAAACCTACTTTGACATGTACCACCTGCCTAAACATTCTTGCAGACCAAGTAAACCCCTTCACGGCAACGGTATCATGGAGTCATGTGAAAAAATAAGTACACCCCAAGGAAATTGTTGGCTTTTTTGACATATTTGGACAAGCAAACATTAGCTTTTTCAATGATTTATTCAACAGAAATATCAGTAGATGTGATATTCTTCTGTGGAAAAAGTAGATACAATATGGAAAAAAGAAGCCTGTTGTCCACACACTGAATTTAAAGCTACAAACAACTTTTTATTGAAAAATAAAAAAAACTCTTGAAAGTTGGAGCTTTAAATTCAGTGTGCAGACGTCACACTGCTTTTTTCCATATTATTATTTTTGTTGTCCTGCACCTAAGCACAATTAGGATGCGTTGGATGTGCACACCTTTTGTTGTATTTTAGAAAAAGTAAATACACCCTTGGCCTCAGAAGCTAGTATTGCCTCCTTTAGTAGGAATAACTTCTTGTAGACATTTTGCACAATTGTCCACCAGGCTTGCTGGAATTTTTGACCACTCTTCCAATATTCTTTCAGTTGCAAGATGTTTGAGAGTTTTTTCGCATGTACTGCCTGTTTCAAATTCCCCCACAACATTTCAATGGGATTCAAATCCAGGGTTTGTCTAGATCATTCCATAACCCTCCATTTCTTCTTTTTGAGCCATTCCTTAGTGGATTTGCAAGTGTGCTTAAGATCATTATCCTGTTGAAAGGTCCACTTTCGGACAGATGGCCTCACACTATCTTCACGCATTCTTTGATATGATGCAGAATTCATAGTTGAATCAATGAATGCAAACTGTACAGTCTCTGAGGCAGCGAAGCAACCCCAAACCATAACATTTCCACCACTGTGCTTCACAGTTAGTATGAGGTGCTTCTCGTGAAAAGCCGTCTTTGGTCATCGCCAAATATGCCTGCTGTTACTGTTGCCAAGCAACTCTATCTTTGATTTGTTTGTCCAGAGCACATTATTCCAAAAGGCCTGGTCTTTGCCTATATCCTCGTTGGTAAACTGTAGTTTTCCAATTCTTTTTCCTGGCACGCCTCACATGCAGGTCAAATTTGTGCAATCTCTTTCTGATTGTAGAAGACTTTTACACCAACAGTTGCAAGACTTACTAGCAGATCCTCTGATGAAATTTTGCGGTTCTTTGAGACTTCTTTTCCCATCAGACGGTCTGCTCTTGTTTTGAATTTTCAGGGATGGCCAGCCCTGGACAAATTGGCATTCGTTTGAAATCTGTGCCACTTGTAGGTTATTTTTCCTTACAGTGTTATGATGCATTTCATATAATTTGGGGATCATTTTAAATGCCTTGCCAGTCAACCAAACATGTGGCAAAAGCATAATGCATATAATCATGCAAATACAGTACAAGAACTTCAGATAATGTTCACACATACAAAAAAAAAAATCAGTGGCATGTTCCTTGTTTGTTCCGGATGGGCTTATTTGAATTTCAGGAACTGCTAATCTCCTTGGATTTTCACCTGTAATAGTCACGAAAGTTCATACAAAATGGTGCCAAAAAATAAACAGAAAAGCATCTGGCAGGTCTGTAGAAGGCACACCCTGTTGGTGAGAGATGCCAGAGGAGAATGACCAGACTGGTTTGAGCTGTTAGGAATTCTACAGTAACTCAAATAACACCTTACAACCGTGGTGAGCAGACAAGCCTCTCAGAATGAACAACACATCTAATCTTGTAATTCTGTCAACCAAGAACATCAGTATGGGGCTACAGTGGACACAAGCTCACCAACAATGGGCAGTTTTCTATGTTTTTCCAATCTTCAACCATTGGTATATAATACAGATAGACAGTTGTCTATATGAAGTTGGCTGTATTAAATGTAAAGATGAGATAGAATCGGACGATTGTGAAACTACGAGACTCTTCCCCTTCTAACACACACATTATCATCCATCTGGTGTGTACGTGTGTTTTATGGCATCTTAATAGCATTTTCCCCTTCCAGTGAACAACCGTTTCTCCTACCAGGTTGTAAAGGCATCTGGTTGTAATTTTACAGCATTAGCTCACAACACAAAGTACAGAGAAAGACATCAGCCAAAGTCTTCATTCTTTATCTGTAAACAGAGGTTGTGACAGTGCAGCATGTGGTCTGATTTTCTGTTGGGGGTAATATCAGGCTTTAGATTTAACAAGGATATATCTTGCACTGGAAAAGGTAAAAAAAGGGAATTTGTTTATATTCATTTAAATTATGCACAGTTATACACTCTAGTTGTGTATTTACACAAAACAAGTATATATAGTACTTTTTCAATTTCCGACAAATTATCAAATTGTGCATAGGCTTTTTCATGTGTCCTTTTTTATTTTATTTTTTTATAAACAAAAGACAATTTGACTTAACCAAAGCACATAAAACTAGATGTTGTACCAATGTTCACATTTGTCTTTGAACCAAACATTTGAAGCATCTGCAATAGATTTGTTCGGATAACGCTCTCTCACTCTCTCTGGGTGACCCCTCCTCCAAACACACACACAGAGCACCATTTCCTAAGCATGACCAGACATTTCCTATCTCATTTCCTTCTGGGTTGAAGTGTAATTTCCGCTCTCACATGCTATTGCAGTGTTGCATCTGTACTGTTTATTTTTGTGTTTGTTTGTTTGGTGTTTTTATGTATTTATTTATTTAATTAATTATTGTACTTCTTCCTAACATCATGTAGCCAAAGGTTGCCAAACTGTGTGCGTGCCAGCTCTCTAAGATAGAAGAACACAAACAGGGAAAAAAAATAACTGATAAGGGTTTTACAAAATATGAGACTTCATGACAGATTCTAGAGCAAGGGTGTCCAATATTATCTGTAAATGGCCGGTGTGGGTTTTCATTACAACCAAGCAGAAGTCACACCTGAGTCTATTGAATGCGAATATCAACTGAATAAACAGGTGGAATGAGGTGTGAATGTGGCTCCTGCTTGGCTGGAATGAAAACCTGCACCCACACCAGCCCTTTGCAGATAAGATTGGACACTCCTGCTCTAGAGGGACATAGGAATACATATCGAATTTTGTAACAAGTTTATTTTTTTGTAATACAATTTTCAGTTTTGTGTATTGTAATGATTAAAATTGGTTTACTTCAAATCAGTGGATTATTTGATTATTGTATTGCTATTCTGATAATTTTTCACACACAAACCTAACACACTTTTCTTTTCTCGTGTAGACTTCCATATAACCAGTACTTTGGTGGTGTGTCATCCCTAAGCAAGGAGCAGTACCTGAAGATTAACGGCTTTCCAAATAACTACTGGGGCTGGGGAGGCGAGGATGATGATATTTTCAACAGGTCTGAGAAGTTCTAGTGTTAAAACACACACACACACACACACACACACAGAGTTCAGATGAGCACAAAGCAGAGTTACTCTTACCAAACAGAAGTTGTAACACTGCAGCGATTAGCCAACAATTACAATTTTATTAAAGAGTTAAATATTGTACATTTTCTTTGTTATGAATGTTAGTACCTGTTATCACCTACAAATAGTCATTCCATCATCTGTCTCTCTCTCTCTCTCTCTCTCTCTCTCTCTCTCTCTCTAATAAGGCAAAAAATGCAGCTTGTTACTGACAAAACTGCAAAGACATGTCAACAAACATTAAACTTTATAGCTTTTATTCTATATATATATATATATATATATATATATATATATATATATATATATATATATATATATATATATATATATAAAACACAGCACTGTGGTATAAACCTCATATTTAACATATACCCAGTAGTCCATTTTGGAAGAGGCTGGCCCTAGGTGCAGCACTTAATAATTTGTACATTAAATATGTGTTTTAGATATATTTACTGTTCTACATCTTTTTATAAAGGTTATGTGATTATTGCAAATACCTAATGAGCAGGTCTGGAATTCATCTGAAAACGTTATCACATAGTTTTATAAATACATGGCAAGATGAAGAAAAACAGACTTTAGGGCAGAGTTGGAATAGTCCCTCAATGCAGACAGTTCTCATTTTCAGTGGCGTCCTGCTTTCAAAACATTTCGGTCTGCTCAGCGTTCTTAGATAAGGTGATTAATGTACACAGAGAGGAGAAACAGAGCCGAAACATAGACCGTTAAAATGTATTTATTAGTATTATTTATTTAGTATTTAAGAGCCAAGTTGAACATTTCTGGCATAGTGTATTCAGAATAAGATGGTGATTTTGTTTATCCAGATGGATGCATTAGTTTTTAAGGCACCTTTAGACAGAAGAGGAATATGAATAGTGTCTTATATTCAGCACAGCTTTTAAAAGGTGTGAGAGATGTGGATAACTGCAGGGCAGTCATAAACAAATCTGTGACGGTTAATGTCCTAGATAACCTAAAACTATGCATTCATGCTTTAATGGTTTTATTTTAGAGTCTGAACAACTTAAGGAGTGAATGCTAACCTACTGACAGCAGGCTGTTGTTATAATTCTATAATTGGGTTATAGTGCTATCCAATCATCTGCACTTGTGCCACTGTTCTGTTTCAACTAAATCACGTGTCCTTTATAGAATATTAGGCCTAATCAGTGAATTCATCAGGCTTTTATTTAGCAAGGTTACCATATTTCTTATGTCTTGTTGGCTTTATTTCAATGTTGCTAAATGTTTTAACACATTTTACAGTATTTTCCTTTCCTTTGTATGTACAGTACTGTGCAAAAGTCTTAGGCATCCTATTTTGTTTAGTACAAATGTTGTTATAGATTTTTATTTTATGCCTTCTACATTATCGAGTCAGAAAACATTTCATCAGGGTTCTTACAAGGGGCTTGATGTGGTTGAATTTGGCTTTTTGAAATTTAAGGACAACAAAACCTTGAAAATAGCCATTTTTTAATCTAGTGGTGCTTAAAAAGTGCTTGAATTATCAAAAGTCAATGAATACGAAATCACTAAATAACTTGTTTATTAATAAAGTGTTTATTTTTTGATAGAACGCATATACAATCCTTTCACTCAATATATGACTCCCCGCTACAGCCCCTTCCTTTTCTCTCTCCTCCTGCTATTTGCTTACTAATTTTAACAGAAATATTGCCGGCCCACTTTTCAGGCCTATTTCGCAGCTTTTTTTCTGCCAAAAAAGCACCTAGTGACAAATCGGCGACTTTTTTCTGCGCGAGGTCTTGCTTTCCCACCGTAGGTACCTCTCTCTCTGTGTACTCTGTTCAGTGAGGGGCAGAGAGGAGGAGTACATTCAGTGTGATGGAAAGGATAAGAGACATTCTGTCACTTCTAACTTTCTCACCGAGTGATCATTTTACATGTAAATATAGCCAAAATCACAGCACAGCTGTTGTCTTTAAGTTGTGTGTCGGGTGAATTTGTCAGACGACATTCGGTTATAAATCAGGATTTTAGCAGTGCAGAGCAGCAGCTGGGAAGTGATTGCTGGTTGACCTGTTGTAGCCTTAATGGGCTGTGTTTCAGTCTGACAACAGAAACAGAAAAATATGTAAATGAGAACAGCTTTATTTGGAATTTGGCTGTATTAATATACAGTATTTGAGCATAGAGAGTAGGAGAGAAGTTAACAAATGTAAAGGGCCAGCACTAGGCAGAATGCAAATATGCGATGACGTAATGAATATGCTAATTGGCACATGGCATCATCCAGCGACATTTAGCGACTTTCTATTGAAAGTTGTTGGAACTGTTCTCCTGTCACTCACATAGATGTTAAGGTGAAGACTAAGCAATGCCTGGGAAATGCAAATTTAGTCCAGCATGGCTGGAAAAGGCACCATATGAAAATTGGTTGTTTATTATTATAATATATAAAAATATGTTTGAATGACATCTGTTGTATAGTTTTCGAAAACAAACAGAAAAAATGGTGCTTGAAAAGTCTTTGAAAGTCCTGGAATTTCATTATGAAGCATCTGTACGAACCCTGTTTTATATTTCCAAACATTAGTTTTCTAACAGAAAATTAAAAATGTTTGTATGTCAGTAAAGAAAGCAGCATATTATATAAGAGACCTTTTTTTTTTTTTTAAACATACGGTCATTAAACTAAGTAGTGACTTTGTTTTATTTATTACTGTACTTTATAGTTTTTTTTTTTTTTTAAGTGTAGAAACCTTTAATTTCTTTCTTTTTGAAGGCATCTTTGCTGTACAGCATTTCTTAAAAAAATTTTCTTTGCATGTGCCTAAGACTTTTGCACTGTACTGTATTTACATTGCAGATGCACAATTTTTATCTTCCCCCTACAGCTGGTCCTGAAGGTTACTAATCAAACATGTTGTGTTTTTCACAGACTGAGCTCCAAAGGGATGTCCATATCCAGACCCAGCGGTGTAATTGGAAACTGCAGGATGATCCGTCATGAACGGGACAAACAGAACGACCCAAATCCCCAGAGGTGAAGCATAGCTCTTATAAGTGTGCTCTGTAAGCACTCATAAGTAAACCTCGGAGTACAAAGGTCCCTTCCAGCATCATTTTTACTGTTTACTCTGTATAGATTAGATTAGGACATTACTATGGACCTTTGAACACTAAGTTAGAAAGACTTTAAAGCACTTGTCTAAATGAATAGGCTCATAATAAAGTGTGTTTACAACAATTAATCAACAAAATCAACCATTTTCATAGCTGTAGCAAACAGTTTATGTTCATATTTATCCATCTTGCCTGCCCTGTCAGAAAATATCATCTTGTGCTACTTTGGCCAAAAAGTCAGTATTTTGAATGAGAACTCAATGGGTTGTAAATGACCAAACATGGTCTCGAATGATTAATGTACGAGATGAAAACCCACTGATGTCATGAGGCATGTGTATTATGCAGTGTTGGGAAGTACCATAGTGTTTCTTAGCATAAACAAAATATATTTTAATATATCTTGTGTGACCAGAGAAGCCATCCTGCTTTTGGTTCACATCGAAGTCGACTCACTGATTCCAAGCACTGAAAATGAAAAGTCACCCCAACCTCATGTCTAATTTGATAATATTCTCATGCTGTGAAAGACTGAGATAAATGTCAGTAATGCAGTATTGCAGTTAGTGGCCTGTTGTTTAATCAAATCTTGTTAAGAGTTATGTAGTACTATTACTTAGTTAATATACTGCAAAGAAGTGTTTTTAAATAAATAAATATTTTTTATGTTTAATATATGTTTCAGACAATACAGCTAATTAATTTTTTTTTTAAAGTAGATTAATTGATTATCAAAATAATTCTTAGTCTCATATCACAGCAAACCTGTGACTATATTTCACATCCTGCAAACATGGCCACCATGGACTACACCGCACACACACACGCGCACGCATGCTCGCGTTCACCTCCGGAATTGTAATCACACACACCTGTTGCCAATCTCACACTCACTCACTCCACGCTATAAAAGAGACTTATTGAACACCATGAATTCACGTAGTATTGAGCGTTATCACCATACCAAGCATTTATACCTTGTTTCTTGTATTGATTCATGGTTTTTCATTTAGTTTCTTGTTACTCGTTCTCAATTCTTGCCTTGCCTCGTTTATGCCTGTTTGTTGATCGCCTCACCCATTGCCTGTTATTTCGACCACACTATTGTCTCACGATTTGGATTTATCTGCTTGCCTCTCTCTAATAAACTCTTATCTGCATCTGTATTTGCATCTGTCCTAACCTTTATTACATGGAATACATGACAGTTGCAGCTCTTCGTTCCAACCTGATAGACGTTTGAAGGCCAAGATGAACTGATTTAAACCCAGATCTGCTTCTTGATTAGTTGGATCAAAAGCATTGTCTATTTGCAGATAAGACTAGACAGCCCTGTTGTAGAATTCAGGTATTCATTCATATAAACGTTCCCACATAACAGGTAATCAAGATTTACTACTATCCAATCTGCACAGCTGAGCCAGATCCAATTTTGCTACACATTTTGAAAAAAATATAGATATGAATAAATAAATACATGAAAATTGTTAATATTATGCTATTTATCTAGAATCTAGAAAAATGGTTGCCTTGGTTATATCTTGTCTGTTAAGTAAGTGTTATGCTACAGTCTAGCACTTACATAACACAGCTACATTATTTAACATTTTACATAATGTTTACAGTTAGGCCTGGGCGATAAAACGGCATCGATAACGATAGAAACAATTTTCATTATAAAGCTCGATAAAATGTAAACAGACATGAAGTTTGGCTGTATGAACAATCCTCAAGCATGTGCCATCCCTGGATCATAAACAGCCTATCATATGCCTTGATAAAGTAGTGTGCTACGAGTAACAAGCAAACAGTCAATAACAAGTTGCGTATCTGTGGGGTTCGGTTGCGTCATCAGAAATCACATGTGAAAATGAGTTCAGAGCCTGCTGATGAGATTGTGAATAAAAGAAGGACGTGTCAGCTTACCAGTGTGGCAAGTTGTTTTTTTTTGGTTTATTTTCGTCTGACCGACATCAGAACACAGTTGTGTATAAGCTTTGCAAAAAAAAAATATGCTGTTTCTCCATATAGCCAAGTACAAGCTGTGAGAGACTTGTAGGGCGCATGAGCAGTGCTCCGCACATGTACAGTGCGTGTGATTCTGAACAGCGGGCAAGAAGAAATGTGACATTTTGCCGCTCTTTGTTTTCTGTTAAAATGTCGGCTCTGGGAAGGATAGTGAGTGTCCTCAGAACAGGAGCTCGACTCGTGAAACACAGACCTCAGAACAGTGTTCTCTGGAAGTAAGTGTTAAAGTGGAAGTTTTATATGAGGTTAGGCTAACTATGCTAACAGGCTGAGCACAAACCAGAACATCAGGAGTCACATTATATGCTATAGTGCGATGTTGATCTCCCTTAAAGTTTGCCTTGATTGTTCTACGTTAACTTTTACATTACACACATTTTGTAACATTTATGTTCAAGAGTTTCTTTAACACTTGTTTATTTCATCTTTAGATATTTGTTTAAATTCTATTTTGTTTTTGACTGTTAAAACTAAAATTATTTGATGTTTGCCTTGACAAAGTGGGTAAATTAAAAATACAATGGCTAAATTCAAACCGTTTTTTGTTTCAAAAACATTAAAAATAAATAATTATCAATACTCAATGATCTGAAACACCATATCGTCATAGATTTTTTTAGCTGTACCACCCAGCCCTAATTACAATTAAGTAAAAAGTTTCAGTATACCGTGTGTTGAAAAACAGGTTCACGTGAACAATAGGACAATGCAAACTTACATGTTCTTAATAAGAAGTGAAGCCTGAAAGGCAGTGGCGTGGCACTAAAGCTGTATAACACACCCTTACACGTTTACAAATGCACAAATATGTATTACTTGAATGGATTCTTTTCTTGTTGGCCTTTCCATACTTCAAGTGGACTGAAGTAAGCAGATTTTATTTTTTACTTTGTTATTTAAATATTTTAGAGACGGGTGTAGAAAAATATACAATATATGTCATAAAATTGTATGCTAACACTCAGGCAAAAAGTTAAAGATTCACTGTGCTGCTCAGTCCAATGTTTTGGTTGTCCTGAATCCTTATTGACCAGGCCAGTGGCTAAAGTAATATAATAAAGTATGCCGCTTAAGTAGAGATGTAACAACAGATTGTATAATGCAAAAAATATAACGTGTTACATGAGGTGTAATATACATTTCAGTGAAATCAAAACCACAACCGGTCCGCTTTATCTCGGTGTCAGGAGAGACTGCAAGGGTTTAAAAACAAGCATGCTGTTTTTCACAAGCCAGTACTATGTATGTGTTAGGTTGAGAAAATTAAGCAATGGCTACGGAAATTCCCCCAATGCTTTAAATGCATAAATACGAACTATTATCCTCTTCTAACAAACTTTATGTAGCACATTGTGTTTGTGCCCTATACAAAAAAGTCTTTGGCCAATTTTTCACCAACAAGATGTGTTCTGTCTTTGCAACTCATGTGAAAGACATTATCTGAGTTTAGCTGTTCACTGTGAGGTGACTTATTTATCGTATTGTGCTAGCTGGAACGTTATATGACAGTTTTGGGCCATGTGTTTCCACATAACCGTGTGTCCCTAGTTCAGAAAAGATCGTCTGTAATTCATGTACACTAAATAATGCAACTAGTAGAACTCGTTCCACCATCAACCAGATCATTCTTTGACCCACATGGGATTTGGTATCTTGGGCTATAATTCAGTTTTATTTGTATAGCGCTTTTTACAATAGACATTGTCTCAAAGCAGCTTTACATAAATATCAACACGGTATACAGATATTAAAGGTACAAATTTATCCCAACTGAGCAAGCCACTGAGTGGCGACGGTGGCAAGAAAAAACTCCCTAAGATGTTTTAAGAGGAAGAAACCTTGAGGGGAACCAGACTCAGAAGGGAACCCATCCTCATCTGGGTAACAACAGATAGGGTGAAAATGTTCATTATGGATTTATATGAAGTCTGTTTGGCCTTAGAAGCAGCCGTAATCCCAGCAACCTGGAATTGGAGTAGATGAGAGCTCCATCCAGAGGTAGGACTGAAACGGATCAGGCAGGTCCGGAGAGCAGAAAGGATCAGGATCTGTAGTATCTCCATAAAATTGTGTGTGGCTCGGCAGAAGGAGAGAGGGAGAGAAAAGATTACTAAGGGTATTACGCCATTAAGCGTATTTAGTTTAGCCGTATGTTTGTAGATAGCTGATCGTCACACCCATATCCATCCCATTCCAGATTTAGTCCCCCTTTGCACTCTTCTGGGAAGGCTTTCCACTAGATTTTGGTGCGTAGCTATGGAGATTTGTGCTCATTCAGCCACAAGAGCATTAGTGAGGTCAGGTAAAAAACCTCTGGAGTGCAGTCAGCATTACAGTTCATCCCAGAGGAGTTCAGTGTGGTTGAGGTCAAGGCTCTCGTGCAGGCTAATCGAATTCTTACACTCCAACCTTGGCAAACCATGTCTTCATGGAGCTCGTGTTGTGGACAGGGACATTGTTGTGCTGAAACATGTTTGGGCCTCTTCGTTCCAGTGAAGGGAAATTGTAATGCAACAGCATACAAACACATTCTATATAATTGTGTGCTTCCTGTTTACAATGGCTTGGGGAAGGCCCACATATGGGTGTGATGGTCAGGTGTCCACAAACCTTTGGCCATATAGTGTAGTTGCATAGCAGATGTAAACTTTTGATTTGTAAAAGTCATTAAGGTTCGTGGTTTTTTTTTTTGTCATTTTCTGGTTCTGCTGGACAAAAAAAAACAGCTAAAAGTCCACACACAAAATCTGCTTGATTGAATTGTCCACTGCTACTAGAAGAATGTTGTACATGGTGTGATGTGAAAATTGAATATCACTATTTGCCTTGTAATTAAAGGGATGTGTTTCATCATATGTCATAATTATGTAATTATAATGTTATGGCACCGTTATTTACCGTAACTGGTTATTGCCACAACACTTGCGATATGGTTTAATGTCGCGACCCAATTGTTTTGAGCGTCCCTATGACTTCATACTTCATAGCAACTGTCATACTTTCTGATTATATTAAACTCACTGATGGAGCTTTAATAAGCATGGAAATGCTATCTTGAAATGTTTCCTGAAATATCAACTGCATTGTGAGCCAACCTTAAAGGTGACCAAGGAGATGAGGAGTACTGCAAGTAAGCAATTACAACCCCAATTCTGAAAAAGTTGGGACAATATGGAAAATGCAAAAAACAAACAAAAAGTCACTTGAAAATTCACTTCACCTTGTATTATATTGAAAACACCATTATTAACTCATTTGATGTTTTACTTTGTGAATTTAATTTATTATTGAAAATATACACTCATTTCAAATCTGATGACTGCAACACACTCCAAAAAAAATGGGAAAGTGGACTGTTCACCACTGTCACACCGCCTTTTCTTTTAATAACACTTATTAAGCATTTGGACACTGAAGACACCAGATGGCTAAGTTTAGCAAGCGGAATTTTCCCCCATTCATCCATTATGCATTTCTTCAGCTGCGCAGCTTTATTTTGCACTTCATAATGCACCACACATTCTCAATTGGAGACAGGTCAGGACTGCAGGCAGACCATGCTAGTACCCGCACTCTCTGCTTATGCAACCATGTGCTTGTAATCCGGGCAGAATGTGGTTTGGTGCTGTCCTGCTCTGGATGGCAGCATATGTTGCTCCAAAATGTGTACATATCTTTCTGCATTAATGGTGCCATCACAGATGTGCAAGTTACCCATGCCATGGGCACTGACACACCTCCATACCATGACGGAGGCTGGCTTTTGGACCTGACTCTGATAACAGCTTTGATGGTCCTTTTCCTCTTTGGCCCGGAGAACACGACGGCTGTTTTGTCCAAAAACTATTTGAAATGTTGACTTGTCGGACCACAAAACACGATTCCACTGTGCTACTGTCCATCTCAGGTGAGACCGAGCCCACAGAAGTCGGCAGTGCTTCTGGACAGTGTTGATGTATGGCTTCTGCTTTGCATAGTAAAGCCTTAATTTGCATCTGTGGATGCAGCGGCGAATAGTGTTGACTGACAAAGGTTTACCAAAGTATTCCCAAGCCCATGTCAGGATATCCATTACAGTCTCATGACGGTTTTTAAGACAGTGATGTCTAAGGAATCAGAGATCACACGCATTCAGAAGTGGTTTTTGGTCTTGCCTTTACGCACAGAGATTTGACTGGATTCCTTGAATCTTTTAATTTTATTGTGCACTGTAGAAGGTGAAATGCCCCAAGTCCTACCGATTTGTCTTTGGGGAATGTTGTTCTCAAAGTGTTGGATTAGTCACTGACTCATCTGTTGACAGATTGGCGAGCTTCGATCCATCCTTGCTCTTGAAGGACTACATCTTTTTTGGAGGCTTCTTATATACTATGATTAGACGATTACCTCACCTGTTTCACATCACCTTCTTATTTCAACTTGTCACATCGCTATTAGTCCTAAATTGCCCTTGTCCCAACTTTTTTGGAGTATGTTGCATGCATCAATTTCAAAATAAACATTTATTTTCAAAAAACTATGCAGTTGATTAGGTAAAACATCAAATACCTTTTTTTTGTTTGTCTAAATACAAGTCAAAGTACATTTTTCAGTCACTCCTCTTTGTTTACCTTAGCATCTTCCATACATTTTCAGAATTGGGGTTATAAATGGCAAGCTGCTCTAGGTGTTTACAGAAAGCCTGTAATTACTGTTCTAATGATGTCCTTTCCTGTCCCAGGTTTGACCGAATAGCACACACCAGAGAGACCATGCACAGAGATGGCATCAACTCGTTGTCCTATAAAGTGGTGAGAGTGGAGAAGGACCAGCTGTTTACCAAAATCACAGTTGATGTCGGCAAACCATAAAACCGACGCATTTTACAAGAACGAACTCCTAAAAGATTTTTAAACTATCAGGAAAACGATGCAGTATCCAAATGTGCCTTGACATTCTAAGTCGCATATACCTTCGAATTTTTTTTTTTTTTTTAAATAATCTATCTTTTCGAAGTGAATTCTATATTTTTAAAAGACATTGGAAATTTATATGCCATCTTTGCACAAGTGATGGTGAACTGAAAGAAAGTGTATGTGTGAATCGAGGTCATAGTGGTGTGTGTTTGAGGATTTTTCTTTTTCTAAAGCACTCTTTACTGGGATATTAGAGCATCTCTTGAGCCACAGTGGATGCAACTTGCCAAGCAAGGCATTATGTAAAGAATGTATGCTGCAGCGTGTGTGTGTGTATGTATGTGTGTCTGTTCTCTTTTTCAGCTTTGCCTTATATCACATCTTTAGACATGATGATTTAGATAGGAGTTTGTGCTGGACTTGCTAAAATTCCAAGTCATGCAAAAAGTTTAAGCCTTCTTAAAATCCTCATTCCACTTTTGTGACCAGAAACCAAAAAGAAGACTTGTGGGGTTTTTTTCTGAATGTATTCTCGGTGCTTTACTCTTTGACTGTAAAGAAATCTAACACTCTGAGGTAGGTAATTTAGGCAAAGAAAATTGTAATATCCCCATTCCTTTCATAATACATATTAAAAATGTAAAAAGTCTATAATCTGTTTGTGGGGAAAAATCATTTCAGTGTTTAAAAAAAAAAGGCATTTAATATTGGAGAAATAGCATACAACAAGAAATGAATGAGAGATACATAATAGGCTTAAGTCCAACAATGCAGTACAAGCCGTATCAAAAGTGCCAACATATATGGTTTATCTGTAGCATTCATGATTCTTGACACTTTACTCTGGTGATATGGGAGACACCTTAAAACACCCTAAAAAAAAAAGATTTTCTGCTTTCTCAGCAATAACAAAGGAAATTCACTGAAGGGGAAAGGACATGAGATTTGGAAAAATTGTAAATTTTTTCTTGCTGTGGTTACTTTCACTTTTTGCAACTTTTTCTAGCTGAATTTGAGCTGTGAAGTTACGAGCCTCAATCTTGAGACATTAGAAAGCAAATGGGCAGGTTTGTGGTCTCTTTGGTTGGTAAAAAGTGGAGGCGCTGCTTATTATTAAGTATCACACACCTTGAATCTGTTTGGATGCATTCCAAAATCTAATCAGTTCTTCAATTCCGTATAAATTCTGCAAAAATTCAACCACTCAGTCATGAGACATTGTTGTAAGGAGAATCTCCTACACACAGACACATGCAAACAACATATGCTAGGGTTTTTGTGGTAAATTTTTTTAAAGGACTTTCTTATTAGCGATGTTGGCACCTCTTCAATGCCCATAATTTACTTCAGATCACAAACAGATAATGATATTCATTGCAACAACAAATCATCCACCCCTACTCTAAGGTTGTGGTTATCTCGGAAGATTAAAAAGCATGTTATAATTTATTACATATCTGAATATAAGTTTGGTTTGGGGAAAACCCATATTAATGTAGGATAGCTGGCCATATGTCTGCATTTTCTATGTTTTATTTGTTTGCTTGTTTTCCCATGAGCCACAAGCCAGATATAATTAATATATTAAAATGCCTTTTGTTATTTTGGGTGATAACTGTGACGTATCCGGGTTTATGGAAAAATATGTCCATTTCTGGTTTGCGCTTAATTTGTTTCATAGCCTTAATTATTTTTCAGGGTTTAAAAACTGAAAAAGTTCAATACCTGATTTTCTTTCTGCTTCTGTACTTCCTTAGGAGGTTCATCTTGTATGGTGAAATGTTTTGTGGACTAGTGTGCTGTCAGAAAGCAGACATGCATTTATTTTGTTGTGAGAGGAAAACAAAGCCATTAAAAATTTCAGTAGCTTAAATATCTTTCTATCTCACTGAGCCTTCTGAACCCAGTATCAATTATTCTTCTTTTTCTTCTTGAATTCCAAGTGGTGACCTTGGGATTGAGCATGATTGGTTCTCAATCCCAAACTGAATGTGTGCTCTCTATAGGTTGCAATTATTTAATACCTTTTGTATTTCTTTTATATAGACAGTAAACAAATTGCTTTTTGTTAGATAGTCAGCAATCTGCCAGCAAACCCAATGCTTTCCTATATACAGTTTCCTCTGAAACAATTGGATGGCAAGGCCAATTAATTTTTTTTTTCTTTAGACCTAAGACATTTGGGTTTGAGATCAAAAGATGGATATGAGATGAGAGATTGGGATTGAAGCTTTTATTTCCAGGTATTCTGGTATCTAAATCTGTTAAACAACATAATAATACATAGAACCTTTTGTATCAGACCATCCAATTTTTTAGTTGAGCAAATGTAAATGAACAGATAAGTAAATTAAATTGAACTAAATTTAAGTTAACATCACTTAATATTTGGTTGCATATCCCTTACAATAACTGCATCAAGCCTGTGAGCCATTGACAACACCAAATTGTTGGTTTCTTCTTTTGTGATGCTTTTCCGGAAATAATGCCATATTCACAGGTGAAACTTTAGGCTAAAACCAAGAGTAAATGTTTTCTTTCTGCTTCTGTACTTCCTTATGACGTTCATCTTGTATAGTGAAATGTTCTTTGGACCAGTGTGCTATTTATTGTTTAAACGGTCAATCTTAACAGGACACACCTGGGTAACAAGAAACACCTGTCAGTCATGTGTTCCAATATTTGCTCACCTACAAATTGGGTGGTCTGATACAAGATGTGCTATATTCTACGATTAACACGTCTACCGTCTACATATAAATACCAGGAAATAAAAGGTGAAATTCTCATATTCATGTTTTGATCTCAAACCCAAATGTTTTCAGTGCACAGCAAAAACAAAAAAGCCTTGTTGTTCCAATAGTTTTGGAGGGAACTGTACTGAGCAGCTTTCCAGGTGTTTTCCCAGCTGGGTACATAATTTACAGAATATTTAAGTCCTGCAACTGAGCGCAAGACACTTTCTTCCTTTCCAATCCACCCCCCCCCACCTCACGACTCTTCTTTCCAGTACTCCCCAAACCCCAGTGACTTCATCAGCATTTCCTGTGAAAGTACTCCCATGCCTCCTAAACTTTCCATTCTCCTCTTTCTCCTGTCAAGCAATGTTGCCATAATCAGGCAGTCATCTACATTTTCTATCTATTTGGACAATGGCCCTTGATCAGAGAACCAACACATAGTTTTGGGGTTGGATTTTTCCTCCCTTAATCATTTTTACAAACACTGTCTGTCTTCATTCTCTTTTTTTATTTGTGTTTGTCATGCTTAATTTCGACACACAAAGATACAACAATTTCTCTTGATTACTGACTTTTGTTTTTCATATTGTATTGCTGAAGATAAATACAGTTCTGATCTTTAAGAATTAAATTCTGATTTATTGTATCCCTGATTTTGTCCTTGTCCCTTTTAGTCTCATTTTATATACAGTATACAGTGCTTTTGCAAACGCTACCAGCTGTCCAAACTGTGCTGTGGATAAGCTTCCATATAATCTGGGCATTTAGTTCAGGTAATAAAAAAAAATATTGAAATATGTGTGATGTCTTCAGAGATTAAGGTGCTAATTTGTTGGTTGATGCTGTTTTAGTTATTCCCATGAGAATATTATTGAATTATTCACATCTCAAAAATAAGGGAAAACGGTCATGTTTCACTGGAATCTCTACCCTGACTCGCCATTTTTTGTGTAAACTTTGGACTCAAAGACCCATAATGCAGTGGTGTTGCCATGGGTATAGAGTGGTGCAGGGATGATGTAATTTTGTACCAGAACCCAGAAATTACATAGCATCACACTAGTTCCCTTGACAAAAACCCAAAAGGATTTTCCCATGGGCTTTTGGATTATTGCAAAAAAAATAAATAAAAAGCTCTGTGAGCAACAAAAGTTTACAATATTAACATCTTTTGTCCATCAAAAATAATTTTCACAAATGAACACAACTTTTTTGAAGTTTGAAGCCTAAATAAAATCACCAGAAATAAAAAAGGCTAAGAAATAAAAAGGGCTAAAATGCTAACTCGTTTCCAGGCTTTGGCATACAAAATGACATCATCCCTGCACCACTCTATTAGAATGAAAGTTGAAACTTTGGAAGCTGATCTGTTTGAGGCGTGTGGAGAGGTTATGAGGTGAGAGATCTGGACAGACTAAAGGACTACTGCATTGCTCTTTTTAGGTAGAGATGAAGAGCTCCCACTGCACTGCTATCATCAGGTATTTGAATGGCATTGTTGGTAATGTAGGAAACCATTTTAAAGTTGAAAATTGTGCAAAATGTCTATGAAAGATGCTTAAACCAAAAAAAGTCTACTCTAAATTTTGTTGGATGCCATTGAATATCACGTTAATTCATGTGGTTCAGAGTGTTTTTTTTTCCTTTAAAAACCTGCTGAATGGCACCGGTTTGGAGCGATTTGAGTGACATGGGGTGGAGAGTGATGTCACACAGCCAAAAAAAAATCATTTTTAATATTTCAAACAATAAACCAGCATAAACGTTCGTTTTTGCAGCACAAATTAGCACAAACGAATGGCATAGTTTTGGGGATTACTTAATTTCATGAGGTGCCAACATCATGTTGGTTTACCAAAACCCTTCTATTTCAGTGTGTTCCAACTTCTGTTACTCAATAGCAGTAGCACTTAGTGATTCTTCTGTGGAAAAAAAACTTGAGAAAAGAGTGTCACCTTTCAAAAGAATCCAAAACCATGCATGTACTCCAAATGGTTCAAGAACAGCTTTAATTTTACTTTGAGTTTGCCTTGGATATGTGTTTTAGGCTAATTTGACAGGGACTTTTAGCTGCTCTGTATTTCTTTATTTGTTGAATATTGGTAATGTACAATCAATACAATACAATCAGTGTTAAAATATTGCCTGGCAACTCCTAAAGTAGTTGCAGCATGTATATGTGTTTGGGTTAATTGTAACACTCATAATAATTACTTGCGTTAACTCCCATAGCCGGAGGCTTTTAAAAACCCAGTCATTAACTTTGTCTGTGCACTTCGCTTGCAGTAATACATTCTTTTGTGACAAAGATTATTTCCTTTGTTTGTTCTCTGTTAGTAATTGAATGATTTCAAAGCACTCCAAAGTTGTGCTCTTTTAGGCATGTATTGTACTACAGGGAGTAGAACCTTTCCTTTCATACAACATTAAATATAAAACTATAAATGGAGATAATGTAAAACGTGTGAATGTTTAATATATAAAAATGTAATCTTTGGCAAATTGCTGTGAAATAAAATACTTTGGGACATGCTGTTAATATAAATTTAATCAAGTTCATCGAGGTAACTGGTACTCCGCTTCATGCCGAGTCACATCGCACCTGTGTGTCATTGAATTTTAAAAAAAAAAATTTTGGGATAACATCATGGCAAACATCTTTGAATATTTCAACTCCGAATGCTCAAAGTATTTTTTTTTTTCCAATAATGCTACAAATTAATGAATTCATCAAGTCACTGTTCAGTTGTTAGTTATTTATCTGTGCTGTTGTAAGCAAGGGATTTTACAATTCCCTCAAATTATTGGAATAACAAGGCCAATTCTATTGTTTTCGCTATACATTGATCACAAACGCAAATGTCTTCAAAGGATGAATGACACGATAAATCAGAATTTCAGCTTTCATTTCCTTATATTTACATCTAGATGTGTTAAACTTAAAATATGCCTTCTTTTGTAGCAGACCACCCAATTTTTAGGTGAACAAAAGTATGAGGAAAAAGTAAGGAACAGAGACTAAAGTTAAGTAAAGTAAATAAAACTTAATATTTGGTTGGATATCCCTTACTCGCAATAACTGCATCAAGCCAGCAACTCACTGACATCACCGAACTGTTGCATTCATCTTTTGATCTCAAACCCAAATGTCTTCAATGTACATGTAAGTGTAAAAAATTTTATCGGCCTTACTGTTCCAATATAGCATGCAGTTTGAATAGCCAAGGAATATGGCTTCAGTATGCCTGAGATGATGCTAAATAAACAAGAATGTATCAAGTTTCTGCTAAACCTATTTCCCAGTTTTTGAACATGTTCTGCTGTACAGGGGCCAATGCAAACAAACTGCAAGGCAAACAGTCTTTGATCTCTTTCAATAAGATTGAAGTTCTATGAAGCTTGCTGTGCTTGTGCCTCTAAAGGCATGAAACAAATCCAGATAGCAGGAACTACTGTGTTAATGACTACTTCAACTTCTAACAAATCTTTATTGACTTACATTAATGCATTTATTATGTCTTATTGTCCTTCAAGCTCTCCTTATTCTTAAGAAAATGTTTTCCTGACACGAAGGGGTGGTAACCTGTGGACATGTCCCTGAAGATGTTTGTATTTAAGCTGTGTGTTCACAGACACAAGCCAGACCAGACCAGATACCATACATATTCTGGAGATTTAGAAACCATCAATGATCAGAGCATTCACTTTAATAATAATTCACATTACATATCACTTTTTGTTTGTTTCCGTTTTTGTGTGCACTTAATACTTGTTAATCAGACAAAAAAAAGCATAGCTTGTTATGTTACAGAAAAAAAAGGCAGAAAAGCACACACCCTCTGTCCTGAAGACTTTCCCTTGTCAGAAAACTTTTACAATGCAGTGACACTGTGGACTCCTCTCATAAATTTTAATAAACATCTTACAAAACAGTTACATAAAATGTATTTGTTTTTGACTTTTTTTTTTGGTATTTGATTAGTTTTTTATAATGTCAGCTGTCCACTATAGTGCAGTGTCATTTCTGACACTGACCTTGAGTCTGCAGTCTTTAGCTGTTTAACTCTCAGTTGGTGCAGCCATGCTGAGCTCCAGCTGTGTTTGGCAGCACTACGTCCTGAGAACAAGCCAAACTCGTAAACACTAACGGGAAGCCCATTTGCTTCGGAACATCTGTTTTTGTTTTTGCAGGAGCTTTGAGAATGTTCGAGGATGGCCTTGTCTTTTATAAAACACATTGTTATTTTGACCAAATTTTATATTGTACTTAGCTGTGTTTGTGGGGTTTTTTTGTATTGTCAATCAGTTTATGTAATAAAATGCTGTTACGTAACAGTAGTAACCTTTTAGGTTTATGAAGGGAAAATGATGGACTGAATTAGCAGGCAGATGGGAATGAAAACTGTGAGAGAACTGGAGAAGAGGATGAAGTGTTTCAGACTTCATTCACTATGCAATGTTCTGTCCATTGTTCGAGAGTGTCTCTATACATTGTATATCAATACATTTCTCTGTGATAGAAACATTCATTCATCTTCAGTAAAATGTTATATCCTTGTCAGGGTTGTGGTGGTCATGTGAAACTATCCTGGGAATACTAGGTGTGAGGCAGGACACCCTGGATTGGATGCACACTCATTTGCACACTCATTCACACCTCAGGGCAATTTAGCACAGCTAAATCACCTACCTGTACCTACCGCAAATTAAAATAGAAAAAATTGCTGTGAAGCCCCTAAATTAGTTCTGGTGCAACCAATCACTATCAAAAACCACATTAGATGAATTGAGGTCACTTATGTGCAATTAAAGTGTTATGTGATCCAATGCAAAAACACCTGTTACTGGAAAGCCCCAAAGCTTTTATCTGC